>NC_092706.1:2500-302500 GCF_964275005.1 Diadema setosum | reverse complement strand
GGGGTGTGACGCTTTGAGGCTACCGTATATGAAACTACAAGAACAACTGGTCGGTAGCTTCAGTCGTTATTGAGAGAGCAAGAGGGTATACGCGTTTTAGAACAAGCTTTGCCACAAATGGTGTCAAGATGATTAGAAGCTGTCATTTAAAATTCCCACTTGAGCGAAGATATCACCGACATGTGACCACCCTTCTATTTTTGATCTGTCAGGTGTATCGTTAAATCAAAATATTAATTTCCCTTTCAAGTTGATAAGAATGTTTCTAATTTTCCTTCTATTTCTTCTTCTTTATCTTTATTGGCAACATGTGACTTCCTATTGCTGCTTTCGTCCCAATCTGCCAAGATTTAAACTTTCTGCGGATACTGCAAGTAACTAAGATGTTAGGGGAAAGGATGTCCGCTGGTTGTTTAGCCACTGACCGCTGATTACCATGGTTACCTGACGTTGAGCGGCCACAATCGCTGTGAAGCACATTTTTTAGGAGAAATCAGTTGCGTTAAGGCTTGATGTCAAGAGTGATTTTAGTACCCGTCATAAGGGGTGTACGTCACGAGCTCGACACCCACGAGCCATACAGCCCACGAGCCATACAGCCCACGAGTCATAGGCCAAAGAGTCATACAACCCACGAGCTAGACACTAAGAGAACAAGACCCATGAGCTTAACATCAACTAAAATAGGCCCATGAGCTATACGGTCCAAGAGCTAGACACTAGGCACGAGCTCTACATTGCATTACGGGTATGAACGTACGTAGTGTTGAGCTCGTGAGCCTTATTTGCCCAGTGTCAAGCTCATGGGCCTAATTCATCTAATGCCTAGTTCATGGGCCTGTTTTACTTGGTGAATAGTTCATGGGTTGCTGGACTCGTGGACCTTTCGTCATGTCTAGCTCTTGGGATGATCAAGTCGTAAGTATCGCTCTCCAATAATGATTATCAGGAGATGAGTGTGCTTAATCTTCACGACTGGAAATTAAAACACTCTACGGCAATCCAGACAAATTATTTTGCTTCTAATCCAACGTACATTCCCATGTTTCTCTGTGACAAAATTTCAAACACGTACATCTATGAGAAGCATCCTAGTGCAAGCTGTGCAAGCGGCTACCCAAGGGAGACGATAAAAGCGGCCGTTATAGACAGGTGACCGCTACAGAAAGGGCTATTAGCATGACTTTTCGGGGGGGGGGGGGGGGGTTAATGGCAATATGCGGCAGGTAGCCACTATAGACACGTGGCCGTCATAGACATGTGTCCACTAAGGCAGGTATGACTGTCGACGGTCGACACTAAATGGCCACGGACAGCGCCCTCATCAATAACCCAAAGATTGAAGAGAACACATTATGGCGCGGGACACTGAGTACATGCACTTGAGTACACAACCCAGGAAAACTCCTATTTAATGTCGGGCCCGGGCCGCGTGACCTCGCTTCCTCAACCAACGGCTGCGTGACGACCACATGACCACCCTCAAAGGTTATAGCGGTTCTGCCCAGACTGCATTCACCAAAACCCCCATAAATAGATGTCTTTAACGAGCTAACTCCGAATTGGCAATCCCTCCCTTCTGATTATCGGAAGAAGCGACCTTAAACATGTTAAAGAAAGCAGAAACTGCTCCTGCCTTGCTGTTGAACTTATATACATCAGATGAACAGAGTGCACACAGACTATGCCCATTATAATTGAGTTAATCTACTTGAGTTCAATGACCAGATGTAAAAGAGTTTTAAATGTAAATACATGTAGGCAATAAAAAAAGGATTCTGGAATTAAGAGCGATGAAATCACTTAAGACTTATGTTGATTTTTTTTTTACTCATATTTGAGTCGGATTTTTTTATCGGGTGCAACAAGGCTCATTTTTTTTTCTTTTCTTCCTAGGCTCTTCGAAAAAAAGGGGAGGGGCTCCACAATAAAAAGAGTTTACTTCCAGAAGTGTTGGAAGACCTTCTTTGGAAATCGAAAATGTTATCAGGTGAACATTCACCAGTTCGTCACGAAGCAGGATATGGTTTTAATCACCATTTCGTGACAGGGTCGTGTAAGCGGCGATACTCAACGGTAATACAATGTAAACAAAATGTAAATCTTTATAGTTTTCCACTATTTTTCATGTCTGGTCTAGAATAATCTTCCTGCGTCTTTCAATGTTTACAACTCATTTTGAATTAAGGTCTGTCAATATCAACATCGTCAAAGGCAGACACAAGGAAAGGTTTAAGGGGTTATGTCATAGAACAAATATGTCCTGTTTTAAAAAAATACAACTATTACTAATTCAAGAAATTGGTTTGTTTCATTCTTAACTAGTTTTAAATCATGCGAATGACTTGTACATGAAATCATAGCGATATCAACCTAAAAAGGATCTCTTCTTTACGACCATAACTAGCATTTTTTTATAACTGAATTAAAATATCCAAATTTTTAGTTGTTTTCAAAAAAAAAGACAAGACAATCCCAAAATAGACACGATATTGAAGAGATAGAAATTAAACTGATAGTGGAGAAAGGCACACAAAATTCATGCTAAGAAAAAGGCTAGAGACTACTCTTTCTGTTTGAACGGAAATATTAAATGCATGAAGATGCTGAATACTTTCATATGTAGATGTTGAAGTACTACTAAAATTGCACAATGGCCTATTAGGACACAACATGGAACGGGGTTCTTTTCTTGAATCATGACGATAGAGTGATATGTGCTTGAATCGACAGTTTTCCTGTAAAGATACGCGATTTCATGTTTCTGTATGTAAACCTATGTGTGAGGCATTTGTCATGTCACGATGCAAAGGTGTGGGGCTTTTTGACTGCCAACTGACGCTAAGGTGTGAACCAGACGATGAGAATTTATTTGCACACAAGTTGTCGCCCTCTTTGACGCTACTGCGCCACGGGATTGATTTGCACACTGTCAAGACGTCTCGCTAATGTCCCCTGACAGCCGGAGCTCCTGCCGCAATCGATCGCGAATTACTGGAGGAAATACTTTTAATTGCCGTCAAGTGGTCAGTTGCGTTTGCCCTCTTGCCGGCTTCCCGTCATCACACTATCATCTCTGAAGTCATGCTGTGCGCACGTGAACTAGCGTGTTTTTCACTTCTCCACGGGCTAGAAACCCTGACCCGATACGTTCAGCGGGAGTGTACTTAGTTGCTATACCGTTACGTCTGTCGTAGTATCCGGTCGTTCCGTTTGGTGCTTCTTCACCAACGCCCTCGCTTGAATACCAAAAGCAATGCGCTGCACTGACTAACCGTGATTAATGTAAATCTGACTATGGTTAACAGCCATTACGCGCAATAATGATGTTATAATCAGAGATAATTACCACAATCATCTCGACAATCAGCTGGTGCCACCTTTATAATGTACGTCGCCGTTGATATGTATGCCAAAGGTCGCTTATGATTCAGTATCCACAGTCAGTTCTGTTACTAAAAGTCTTATCGATTAGTATGGATAATAAGGAAATTTGACGACATAACGGGCAAAAATGCAACCTGCATCCCTAACGTTATAAAGGCTCTCCTGTGGTACAGTGATACTATCTTAAATTTCACATGTAGATTCCCATAAGCCACTGGACAGACCGAATCGGGTTCAGTGCATCTACTCCTTTTTTTTTCTTCTTTTAAATGTATATTGGCTACAAGATCAATTATTTAGATTTTAGAAGCTACAGCTAGTCACAGAATTATGGTTGACAAGTTCAGCGACAAATCTTCCCTCTCATGCGCAATAACGTAAAAATCGCCCTCTCCTGGTGAGTATTTGGACATGCATGCTCGCAAAAAAACAAAAAACAAAAACGCATCGTGCAAGGAAGGTTGGTCGACAGGATGCAAGCGTTAATAGGTGACTCACAACGGGAAACCTCTGGCGTCATGCGCCGCTACCGGACCGCTCGGTGCAGTCGCCGCTGCCTCACTATTTTTAAAATTGAGCATATCGAAAACAGTGCGAACGTCTCTACAGGGAAGCTCAAAACAAAGAAACAGGTAATACAGGTGGCTTGAATTACTCCTTGTTTCTCCCTTATCCCCTGTTTCTTAGTGTCATCGCTGTCTGAATGATTTGCGACAAGTGAAAAGAAATGGAAATCATATTATCCTGCTGCGGTCTGAAACTCACTAATGGGCTCAGACTGAAAAGGACCCACCTATATTATAGTATAGAGAAAAATATTCTAGGCGCTTTGTATCCAGTGTAAAATGCAATAGATATCAACTAATATGAGTATCATCATCAGAGCGTATGATTCTGTGCTTTCTTTTGACGCTTTTATGAAAGAATATGGTTAAAGACATGCCAGTAATCAGATCCATCTATCCGCAGCTGTGTTGACTACGTTTTAGCCTACATGACCTTCAGTAGCTTTCCATTCTTCTTACCCTGACGATCATAACCTTATACTGTATGGACATTTGCAGGTTTCCAGCATTGATATCAACATCAATATACAGCTGTATGTATTTTCTTAAAGGGAAGATAAACCCCATGAGCAATGTGGATTGAGTGAAAGCAGCAACATTAGTAGAACACATCAGTGAAAGTTTGAAGAAAATCGGACAATCGATGCAAAAGTTATGAATTTTTAAAGTTTTGGTGTTGGAACTGCTGGACGAGGAGACTACTAGAGGTTATGACGTATGAGTGGACAACGATACCAAGAAAATACAAAGAAAATTCTACAAAAATTCATTTTTCATGAAAATTACAAATTCCATCAACTTGATATTGACATATGTTAGGGGTAGCAATTATTCCCCCTGCTTTCTGAAAGAGGTTGGTCCATTGCTCTTTCATAATTCTAGAAAAGTGAATTTTTGTTGAATTTCCTTTATATTTTCTTTGAATTGTTGTCCACTCATACGTCATATCCTCTAGTAGTCTCCTCATCCAGCGGTTTCAACACCAAAACTTTAAAAATTCATAACTTTTGCATCGATTGTCCGATTTTCCTCAAACTTTCACTGATGTGTTCTACTAATGTTGCTGCTTTCACTCAATCCACATTGCTTTTTGGGTTTACCTTCCCTTTAAGAGCCCAAATACGAATGTTCATTTCTTCATTAAAGTTGATCCCTCCTCCTCCTCCTCCTTCATCTAACCTTAATCATAGAATTATGAATAATAAGCTTCTAAAATATGCATTGTGTTGTAATTATGTCACATCTCATGTGCTCCAGAATTAACGTCCTTGGAAAAGTCCATGCTGCAACATTGCAGTTGTGAAATGAAAAACAAATTCAGATACCATAGACAGCTGATGATATTACCTGATCTATCTCTAAGAGAATCAGGACTTTACTTTGAATTACTTAGTTGTCTTCGACAGGTTTTGACAAAGGCTAAAATCTCATGCACCAACTTCTGTAGGATGATGTAACAATGAAATATGCAACGTGCTCAACGTTCACATACGACAAAGAGGAAGTTGGTGTATGATATTACGCGTTCAATTCTACGAACACACGAGTTGAGTTCTAACTGTTCATCAAAGTGCCTATTACCCCCTTTGTTTCTTCTGGTGAATTTTCGCTGTTGGTGGTTGTAAAGTCATAGTTATGGTACTTTTGTTATAGTTGGCATATTTCCTTCCTCTTTTGATATATTTTTTATCCATCGACAGCGGATATCCATTAGGGCCGAACCAACCATTCGGTAGGTTGAGCAAGCTTTAAAAATAACAGTCCCACACATAATTTTTTTTTGCCATGTATGCTGCCTTTGCCGTTCAGTAAGATGGTCCAGATCAGTAAGTGCGTGGATTTATAACTTCGAATGGTAACAACAAAAGAATTGAAAAGGAGTGAAAACACAAGGCAGAATAAAGAGAGCCGTTCTTGAAAATGACTTGCCGGAACTCCAAATCCTACGCTAATAGTGTTCCGTAGTACAAATCAGAATGGACTTCAGTTTGAAAGCGAATTGTACATAGGCTAGTTTGCGACAGCTTCTAAAACTAGGCGGGGCTTTCAAGTGTAATCGCGTCTCCAAGCTAATCTCAGTGGGCGGTGCTTGGTGGGATTATCGCCACGACTTCTAATCTACAAGTGATTAAGGATGAAATCGTGGCCAGGTGCTGATGTTGCTATGGTTAATGAGAGGATTCTTCACAAAGTATTTCCGAGAAAGGGGGAGCAAATGGAAAGTATAAATAACGAAACCATTAGACATAGTATGCATGTAGAGGGGCTGGGGTGAGGTTCCAGAGAAATTGAGCCACGGGTCGCGCAATGAGAGTGTTAAATGATCCGCGGCAAACTATCATTACCATGCCAGCGGATATGCAGTGACCAATCAGGAATGATAATACAAATTGAATGCTTCCATAAAAGTTGCATCAGTAGTATAGAATATACATCACATTGAAATTGGTTCTTGTCATGCCATTCCTTATCAGCATGTCCTAACACTTCTTAGTTTTTCCGTTCACATAATAAGATTATGACCTAAGAAAGAATTATTACAAATTTTATAAAATAATTTTCGCTCGGACGTAAAAAAATATTCAAGTCTTGAGAATTCCTTTCAGTGTGTGTGTGTGTGTGTGTGTGTGTGTGTGTGTGTTTGTCATGGAAACGATCTACTTCTTCTTCTTCTCCTAAACCTCCCTCCCCTCCGCAATATCTAATTTAAAGAAACGATTACACAAACACACAAAGACACCTTTCGTAAACATTTGTCTTATAATTAAACACCATATGATATAACTACAAACCACAGTACAGGTACCTTTTTGAAGTGAGATGACAAATTTGCTCTTCCAACAACACTGGTATTATGATATTCTTTTTTTATTCTACAACTTTCGAAACAACAGAGTAAGGCAATACTGACGGCAGACGAATATATGTATATATATATATATATATATATATATATATATATATATATATATATATATATATATGTATATATATATAAAGAGAGAGAGAGAGAGAGAAAGAAAGAAAGAAAGAAAGAAAGAAAGAAAGAAAGAAAGAAAGAAAAGAGCGAGCGTTACACCAAGGAGGTAACTCACTGGAAATCGCCGAGTCGTCGACAGGTCGACCTCGCACTGCCCCGGCATCGACCACCACATCGTCTTCTGCTGCTGGGCCGTTCATGTTGCCCTTTGTCCTCCTGATTCGACTGGTGACCGGACTCTCTTGGAGCAATCCCCGTCCCTGTTGGAGGAAAAGATAGGATGAAATCTACTTTCATTTCAGCTCTACTAATATATATTTTTTCATTCATCACAGTTCGTTTCGATGGCAAATTCACCAATCCTCTTTGATCGCTAATTCCATAATCGATCCGTACTGATCCATTTTGAGGTGGATATACATGTAAGTGATGATGGGAATAGCCGACGAGGAGGGAGATCTCTGGCATCCACGGGTCCGTCCTTTTTTTCAAGGAAGTTTATTTTAAATACTAATTGTATGCAGGTTTGTATAGTTAGAACTGATTGGACATATGACATACATTGTATACAGGTTTGTATAGTTAGAACTGATTGGACATATGACATACATTTGGCTGAATGCATCAATCAAAAGGACTATTCAGGATGGTTATACCCATGATATATTTTTCTAGCCCATAGTACATTTTCCTGATACTCTGATCACACATTAATTTGGAAGAAACTATGGAACTGAAAATAAACTTCATAGTATTGTACCAATAAAGAAAGATGGATCTGGTAATACATGTATAAAGTTTGATCTAGTCAAAATTACACAGAGTGTAACAAGGTGAAGAGAAGAGCAGATGCTCAAAGAGTGCCACATGTCAGAGTTGTGTGTTTTCCCTGCCTAACAAGATGTGACGTCATATTACTTTTCAGTATGATTTTTGTTAACTCCACAAGGCATGTGAACAAATAAATGTACGCAAGTGAGTATGAGGCAACAGGCGACTTGGCGACGTCTCCTAAACGTGCAGGATTTTGTACGCAGTGTGAGAAGTATCATTCATGTCATTATTCTTTCTATATAAAGAGTATTCACATATTATGAAGAATGCCTTTGACACGTTATATAGCAGGAGATAAAGAGTCTTGAACAAAAGGCCTTTGTACTATCACTGATTATACATGTAGCAACGTGATACGAAAGCAAAAACACACCCTCAAAATCATCATCGGCATGACTTCGGTTGAGTTTCTACATCAATCAGTTAAGTGCAACATCTCACTGGGGCAAAGTTTGCAACAAAAAAAAAACTTGGCATCAGTGCAATCAACAAACAATAAACAGTCATGTACGTATAGCAATCTTCCTAGGAGCGTTACATGTCAAATTCTATGCACACACTTCGTCCGTCCTCAGAATCTTCAGAAAGTTGACCGGACATCGTTGTCATCAGCATCACGTCCAGACGTCTGCATAATAGTTACATGTAGCTTTATTCTTAGATCAGGCTCTATAGGAGCTTTCTACTAGAAAACCCCGTAGTACCCATAAACATTATGTGCCTTTATTATTTAAGGCTCCAGAATCAGAAAAATGCAAATAAACAAATGTTTTCTATATTCTATACACTGCATGCATTAGCAGGCAGGTCTTTCCACGTGGATTATGTAAGATCAAACGTAACAGACAGAAGGAATGCTTCCTTACGAATTCATTATTACCAAAACACCCATAACCCGTTGAGGACAAGCAGAATCTCCTGTACCGTGCACTTCACAAATACACCTGCCACAGTGTCATCGGGATTACCGTTCAACGGGTTAAGATAGATATTGACTACACGAGAAGATACCATTACCATGAATGAATCCCGTCCAGACCTTTCACGCTCATCCTCATCACCGGAGCCGTTCGGGGACCTATCCAGGGAGGGTCTGGGCCGATATACGTTGATCTCGTGAAAGAACATCGATTTTCCACTCGAAACTCAACAAAACAGAATGGGAGCTAAACTCATCAGGGACATGCACTACGGCATCTATGTGCACGCCCTTCACAGTCATGTGTACACAAAGTGTACACCAAATTCAAATACCATACCAGAGAGGAGACTCAAGCGGAAGAAAGACCCATGCCTGCCCGAAGCATTGACTTTCATTGGTCCTATTCAGAAACCAGGAACAAAAGTAAGTCTTTTGAAGAGCCCCCATTTAGTAGAGCCAAGATGCCAACGGATGTGACAATAAATACCAGATAAAGAACATAAAAGCGCTATTGGCAACAGTGATTAAACTAGAATACACTGGACTGGAAGTGGTCTTAGAAAGAGACAAAAGAATGTGGTAGCTGACAGCGAATTTGTTCAGAAACAAAAGTGATCCTAGCACTCTACCAGCAACTGAAGTGGTTATGCTTCGATACACCAAAACGTCTAAATCTTCCTTGTGACTGATGGTGACTAGACCTTTTTCATGTCTGGAATCTTTCTTTTTTTTTTTTAATCAAACCGTGCACGTTGACAAAATTAAAGAAAAAAACCATGCGTTTACTTAAAGTACACAGATATTTGGATCTAGTCATTGAAACTGTCATCTCAGTCAAAATCGTGTTTAATCATCGTAAATGATAATGAGTGTTTCGGTGCTTAAATCATACATGTATGAACTGAATATTATATCAAACATAGCATGAATAACACGATTTTGTTTGCTTTTCTCAAGTTGTGGCACACTTTCCCATTACAAATCTTGCTCTATGAATGTGAATATACTCTGTATATATTTCTTTCTTTCGGACCATCATCACATTGTTAAAAGAATATCTGATGAACTTTCTCCTTGTTTAGATATATGATACTAATCGGAGGGACATTCAATATGAACGATAATAAAGGAAAGATGCCTAAGGGCTCGCCTCAAGGTTCGAATTCGAAGTTTGAACTCTTTCAAACCGATCACGACAAGCAGACGGTCTACGATATTTTCACGACGGGGTATAAAAACTAAAATAGAAAATGTTTGCGGTCGTCAGGAAAACACACTGACTCGTCGACTTACACCTGCCTCTGTTGGGCATGGACCCTGATTAGAAGTTTCCGCCGAGAAATGCACTTTTTTCGTCGTCGACTGGCCGCTCAACACACTGACACAGAATGACATAGTACCATCTTACGTTGGATAATACGCTAAGTGAAACCCCACCTATGCGACATGGCCAGTTTCCAGCACAAATGAATTGTGAATTGTATACTGCATGTAAGTGTAACCTATAAAATACTGCATACAAACATACGTCTGACTTCTTAACTTTCGAGTTCTAAATATCATCTCTCTCTAAAAACTAATCACGGCAAGCGGGATGTCCATAATTTTTTCTCAAATAAACAAGAAAGCATCAAAACATTGTACGGGCAGGTTACAGCGTATAGTTATGCGATGCAGAGTAATTGTTTAACAATGCCACAATATATCAGCATTTTTAACAAGCAACGAAATTCTTCTCAAGAGTGTCATTCTATAAAATGATAAATCTTGCGGTAAATTGTTTTCAGCTGATGACCAAACATCTAAACATCTAAAATAAATGGAAATGTGGTACTTTCAATCATTGCGCGTATTTGTGAAGGTTTTTTTTTTTTAAATCACTATCAAAAATATTATTATCAACAAGAAAACCACACGTGTTCAGAATACTTCAGACATTTTCTCACAAGTCCTTCTCAACGCGATTGTGTGAGCAATGCAATAATTCAGTGTGGCGAGAGGTCCCGCCTTATATATTCTATTGAACCATGTCTACAGTGTATTTTTGTTCAATGATGTCGCCGAATGCATTGTAAAATATGTGTTTTTAGTGGACATTTATCCAAATGAATGTTTACAGAAATGTAGGCCTTAATGATGTCAGTTTTGTTTCTCAATTCAAAATGATTGGTGAACTTCAAAACAATCGGGATAATATCTTAACATGCACGCAGAAATTGAAGAGATAAACCGTGTTAAATGCGCGTTGTCACAAAAAGCTTTTATTTGAAATGATAAAGTTTGAAGAGCAATGCCTCATTATGCAGTGTAATGTACGCGTCAGGCTTAGATTCCAACACGTATAGAGTTGACGCATGAGTATTCGATGCTATACAACGCGAATGATCACGGACCGGAAAAACGCATTATCCACTCACACGCTGTGTTTTCAAACTTTGGATTATTCGCTGTCAACAAGAGTCCAATAATAAATGTTGATAATCCGCGTCAAACGTTTGTCGTCATTCTTTCCACGTCATTTGCGTTGCTATGGTGAAGCCTTGCCTCCATTGCTACTCGATAAGACAGGTCCAAATCTCATCAAACATGAATAATAAATTAGGATTGTTTTCTGTTGTGCGAAACAGCTGCTGTCAGCATCGAGTTTAGAAATCAAGCTCGTGAAATAACCAGTTCCTAAAGTAAGTACGTATCATTTCAGGTATATCTCTGATAACAATTTAACTTTTTGCTCATTGATTCTTGTTTGTAAGCAGCAAAGGAAGAGTATTCAATAGCCGGAAAGTGTATGTTCCCAAACATGACAAGTAAAACATTTGTTTAGGGGCAGTGATTTCAAATGCCTTGAAGATGAAGTAAGAGCAACGATGTCCTTGGCACATCATCGTTACCCATAAAAATACTTATTACATAACGATGATAACCGTGATAACCTTGTTACATGTCAAGTGCATAGGCATTTGTAGTGACACATCTTAAACTTCTATATATTTAGTTCCCACAGATGGCCACTGATAATGACACTTGTAAGAAAAGTTCAAGGTTTCCATCAAATGTCTGTGGGACGGATGTCTGGAGGCAGATGGCTGCTGTCTCCGGTATCAGCAGACTGAAAATCAGCAGCTTGACGCCAGGCCGCCATCCTCGGCTTTCGCTCCTCTCATCTTCCGAGAGGGACTGCCAACTTCGCGAATGACCGCAATGAGTCAGAAATCAAAGAGATGACGAATCCTTAAAACATTGATGTTGTCAGTGGTTCGCACATTTTGATCTACCTTGACTTCAGTAGCAAACAGTTATTATTGTTTCGATAAAATACGATGGTCTGACATTCCTTTAACCACTGACTCAGAAAGAAATCCAAACAGCACAAAAGTGGTTTGCCAACGGAGGCCGGTCGCTTCCGGCTAATATGATAATGTTATCCCATTTTTTTTTTTGTATCTATTTCTATAAAAAACTTATATATATATATATATATATATGGAGGGTTTTTTTTTTTCCTTGGGGGGGGGGAGGTTGGGGTGTTAAACCTTGCATTCGAGGAAATTTTTCATATGTGAAGTTTATTCGGTGCCAAAAAAGAATTAAAATATTTGTAACTTTGCCAAGGATTCGCGGAATTACTTGTTAAGAACGTGGCATTGTCAAGTGCTTTTTTAGAGGTACATGCGTATATAACAGTGGCATTGAGTTCATTGTGATGTGCAAACTTCAGACTTCTGCCTCAATAAAAAGACAGTTGCAATCAAAAATATATTATCTAAGCGTGGGCATTTCTCACACATGGTACGACTGCGAAAAGATTAGTCAAGTCACTAAAAGTGTACCACTTTGCACCAAACGTTGGGATTCGAATGTATGGAACGCTCTAAATGCTAAGAAAGGCAAAGCGTTTACCTAATTTTATAGCACCAGCAATCGTGCGGCGTGTGACGCACACAATAGTATACGTCCAAAATTTGTGTCATTATTCAGATTTCAGGTTAATAATTTTGCTGACTTTGACATTCAAATCAAAATACCCAAGCACTTATTTCTAAAGTAACAAGTAACACGTAAGAAAGCAAGATCACATTGTAATATCAAACATATCACACAATTATGAAAGTCATTTCATTAAAGCTCACCTTGTAAACCTTCCATGGTCTTGTCCTGCTCCACATTGTACAAAAATGTCTCACTTTTCTCTCCATGGATAAGCTACAAAACAGCTATTCTCTTCAGAATTGACCTTATATTTCGAATTTTGATATTTCCTCTTCGTGAAATCCCTCAAATATTCTCCCTGAACTCGGTCCACAGTTCCTTTCATGGCACCTTCTACCATTCAATATGATGTACATGCATTTAGGCGGGAAAGAAGCAAGCAAAAGATATTCTCTCTCTCAAGACATCTTGAGAGATGATACACTTACACCCAAAACGGAAGTCTGTTAGACCGTCTAAGCTCACATGTAAAGCTCCCGAGATCTTCGCGGCGTGGGTTGTCTTCAGGCTTATTCGTTACCAGCGTAAAATCAAGCGAAATATAAAAAAAGAGCCTCAGTCAGAAACGGAAAGTTCATCAACCGGTGCTTATCTCCTGTGGAATGATCTTGTCATAGTTCGCTGTGACGATCACGGATTAATTCACTACTCCATGCTTAGTCTGTCATTATTTGTTGAGAAGAGTTGAGCTGAGGATTTCTAAAACAAACTTTTTATCACTTGAGGGCTGTTCTTGTGCTCTAAGATTTGATGAAAGAAATATTCCTCTCATGTATTGTCTTAGTGCATGTGACCATAGCCTGTTTGAATTAACAAGAAATAATAATAATAACTTTTTTTTTGTGCTAAGATAATGACTTTTTACGATTTCATTAACAAGGCTATTGAGGTTTTCACCTTAGCAACTTAAATGAGGTGGCAAAAAATTGGAGCCCTATTGGGTAATCTATGCTCTTGTGAAACCGAGGCACATTCAGTGCGGATTGGATTAGTCAATCCTACTGAATAAATTAAAGATACAGCTTGGCTTTGTTTAACCACGACAAGTGCGATGTCAGGATTAAAACACAAGTAAATACTATACTGCAATGATAGATCATGACTAATATTATGTATGGATGACTATATATCAGTTGCTGTCTTTATAGTTATAAGAAACGTTGAAACATCGTCGATACTCGAACGTGAAGCTCTGTAAGAATAAATGAATCCACCCTCGTAATAATGGAGAAACCTGGCAGGATGCAGTCACCATCCAGAAGTTTTAGATATCTCGATTGATATTTAGATTATCGCTGCAGCCATCAACAATTGTCTTGTGTCTTAGTGTACTGTTTTATCTGGAATACTATAGAATGTGCCCCTCAATATAATCATTCCACTGTCTTTTTCAAAGCAAGTGCTTCCAATGGAAATTTGATCAATGTTGTTAGAAAATATTGCTTTTTTTACCAATGCGATTTCGTTACTAACAGGGAGGCAAGCAAATCAGTAATGGATGTCACGTAAGAGAAAACTTCATCCAGCAATTCGGGAGAAAAGAGTTTCAATGTTATTTGAACATGGAAATATGGAAGTATAGTTAAAGTATATAAGCAATGTTGATTTACTTTGTTTAAAAACAAAATTTACCCCGATTTCCTCGTTAGTATGGACTGATCTTTTATCAAATCATATCGATGACTCAGGAAGACGCTTTTATGCTCGGGTGTTCTAAACCTGTCCTTTGATTTGGCGAGTTGACCGGGTGCCAAGTGTCAAATGCCGTTGGCATGGGTTCAAACTGGCGGACAAATTTAGAAATCGGGACGGATTGGGGAAGCCGCAGTTCTACTGGAAAGCCCTCGCCGAGCTTAAGGAGGAGATGGGGATGACGAAGATACACGCGGGATGCAGAGTAAACGAGATAAACCACGTGGAACGCTGACGAAAGTTCAGCAAAGCGTCGGGGGTGGCGCCTTAAAGGTTGACAGCAGGCTCAAATGCTGCAATCGCCCAGCACTCTGTACCAACTGGCTGGACGCTATGTCATGCAATACAATCCTTGTAAATTAGATATGTCCTTGTACGAATCATGGCATGTTTGTTGCTTCATATTTTAAGGGCTCTTAATCTGTCAGATTCAACAGATGTTCACAACATCCGGGGAATTCCTAGCGATGTCGTGCTGGATGTCTCATATTAATATGTCATACAATTTGGATGAAATTCAAGTTCACGTACATGTATGTAGAATATCAAGTTTGCTCGTAGTGCAATGAAAGTATAGCATAAAGATATTGTTGTTGTTTTGTTTTTTATTATACAAAAATGCAGTAGGCCATCGTTGAATCATGATTGCTGCACAGGATGCTCCTCGGTGTCCTCTATGACTACCTAAACTGGGAATAGATAACAATCGCAAATAAAATTGAACCCAAATTATCACATTAGGAAGACCGCTAATTGAGGACGTACAGCGGATTTAACGACTAGTAACTGTGGAAAAACACATACACAAACACGCACAAACAAATTTGTGAACAGCTGTGGATAGAATAGATTTGAAGTCGAAAACATTCCTCTAAGAAAGAAACGCTGGTAAATGAAACAGGTATGAGTAGGTACAGTATAGTCTTAAGAAAGCAGGCATGATCAAAAGTGCGTATTTGCGGCGCACCCTCTCATAGGCTTTGATCCTCTTATATCATTAAACAGTTTCCGTCTTGATAATTTACGGCAAATCTTAAGGTTTCTGAGGGTGATAGAAACATTTTAAGATCACTTCACGTATGATTTATTCCGTAAGATGTTTCAGTTCGCATGATGAGAACTTGATGATAAATCTCGCTGAATACAAGATAAAGAAGCATGAAATTTGATAAGAATGTGTAAGAATAATGATTGTTTAATAGTAGTTTAAGTAAACTAAACAAAATTTGTAGCTCATGAAATAATATGTTCTCCATAATGCAGTATAACACGCATCCACTACCCCCCCCCCCACACACACACATATACGCAAATATCATTTTATCACGACATTGTTTTGTTCGGGGGAATCTGCTCGAAACGCGTTTGATATTCTCTTAATTTTGTTCTTTTCATCTTGTACTTTCATATTGTATTTGAAATACAATTGTAATTTTCTTTCCTTAAAAAATCATACAGAACTCATTAATACAATTCTCATTTATGAGAAAAAACTTCTATGGAAATTGTCAACGTGTAATAATTTGATAGTAATGAGACTTTAAGAACCAATCGTGAAGACAAGGAGCTTATTCATGGGGGAGGGGTGGCCGAGGATATGACTGTAGGTGTGGTTTGTTCCGCAAGAATTTGGTCCTGCCTTTGGCGTGACTTTCAATCCTCGTTAATCTCAGACAGGAGCTCGGAGGATTAGACCACTCATCTGAGATTGGCACAAAACCCTTAATTAATGTCCAACCAGTTAGTCATGGTCACTTCTAAAATTAACCAAATCGATGCGGTGAGATTTGTTGTCTACTCATAAAGAAAGCATGGTCATGAATACGGATTAATCTAACTCAATAGGCAAGGTATTAAGAACCGGTAGTAGACTCAGACGAATCTCTTCTAAAAGGACTGATGTAGGTTTGGAATCAGAAAAATAAAATCGGTAAGTTGACGGCTGATGAAAGGGTTTAGGTAGTTCGATTTGTTTAAAATACGACAAATACTGTCCCATCGTCTTACACTTGATCCTGGCTTAAATACATAAATAGAAACGACCTATGCCTCATTTTGCAGCTCAAAAACCGTTTTCAACTTATTTCTTTTTTTAATCATACTTGTAGCCTGCGGAACCCTGAAACCCATTATCAACGCAGTCTTAAGCTCGCTACGAGATGATATTTGCCATGACTTAAGGAAACTCGATTGTTTTCTTAAGTGTTGTTAAGTGGTTTTCTTAAGTGTTTTGTTCCTTCAGTTAAAATAGAGAGAACAGTCACAATTCATGATGTCCTGATGCCGTTATCCGAGTCAAATTGTTTGCTTATCTATAATGGTCTTCTCCGCCGTATACTTTTACGTATACCATAAAACATATTACGTATTGTTCTTATTATTCAATATTTGTAATTTCATATTTGTAATAAGCATTCTTGTAGATGTTTTCACTTTAAAAAGTTATTTTGTCATATTGATTTCCACTATACAAGCGGAGAAATAAAACTTACTGAAAATGGAAAAAAAAAGAAGAAGAAAGAAGTAAGCGGGGTCGTATTGGATGCTTAAAATGTCACTCTCTGGTTCTTCAAGTAAACACAAGTAAAGATTGTTGTTTCGATATAATGATAATAGGCCTAGGCTTGACTGTAATATGATTGTTACCCAGACCAAATACCACCTTGAAGCAAATGAAGCATCACCAACAAGAGGCTCAACATGTAGTGTCATTTATATATTTTATCTTGAAGTAACTATATTGTTTCTATCTGTTATACGAAGATCTTGGCGCAATGTAAGTATTCTGTTCGTAATGAGACAAAACGCGTAAAGGTGAAAGTTAGGAACTATCAAGAATAAGAGTTTGTTCATGCTAATGAATAACATTGTCGCTTGTGCTACGTTTGTCTATATTCAACTTCAGTTCTCATGCGATTCAAATGTAAGTGCGTTTCTTTTTCTTTCACAAGTACACTCTCTTTACGATAATTTCTCTGAAGTATTATGAAACTGCTTCAAGGAGATGCATTTACATCTCTTTAGTACGATCAGCAAGTCTTCAAGTCCTTTTGACATTACTAATGTTGGCGTTTCTCGAGGTAACTGTTAAACAGAAGAAAAAAAAAACATGGGAAGCGAGTTTGATCTTTTACAAACTTTGCGGCAATGAGTGTACAAAATTGCCGCTTCAATCTTTTTTTTTTTTGAGCCAATCACGCGCGTCGTCTGCTCATCTAAACAGCCATCGTAAAGTACATCGTACTGTGACCAGGAGGTAATCCATTTGACTATAATGTAGATGACGTAAATAACAACTATTCTTCGCTATATTTAAGTGAATTCTGATCATGCTGATGTTGAGCAGTGGGCAGGACAAGATTAATTTTCGCCCCTCATTGACTGACGGCGATGCCATAAAGCGTTTATGAAATCTCTCTTTCCGTTTTCTGTTTACAAAATTTTCTTGTACGAAAACCTGTCGCTACAGACGTAGGTCCTTCAGCTGATCTGTACTCTAATAAGTTTCATGACACTTTGGTCAAACTCAAGTCATGGTATTTCGTGACAGCGTTGTACTCAAATGTAACAGGTACAGAATCCAATGTTTTGTCAGCAGTCGCAGATTTGTCTACTTTGCTGATTCATCAGATTGGAGCAATGCAAGCATCGATAAAACTCATTGATGATCCTAAACATGAGCTCTAGCAAATAATTTGACAGTTTATGCCACGAGAATAATAAACATTCAATGATAAACCTTTGTCAATAGCTAAGGTGCTGAATGACGATGGAACCGTTAATAACTGAAAAAAAGTGATTCCAATATTTGTAGCAATGATTACAATGACTTGCGATAAAGTCAGCATGTAAGCCTACTCTGCCGAGGTTGATGCAAAACCATGGAAAATTTGCAAACGTTAGAGAAATGTTCAAAGATAAAAATGAACTGGAAACATGTCACGCTACCAAGCAATCATCGTCCACCAAGACTCATCTAAAGCAACAATTTGCTCCATTGAGTATTTTCCAGACATGTATGTCATCGTACCAAAGTTGAAAGAAGTCAACAGAGATCCTTCTGAAGGGAAAAGAAAACTCACCTAGGACAGCCGAACAATTTTCAAGTATGAATCCTAGAATCGTAGAGTCGTGATTTCGGTGGCGATGCCTCCAGGAGCAGCCAGGGAAAGACTCGGGGAAAGAACTTGTCAAGTTCGAGGGTGGAAAGGAATCACAAAGAGAACTAGAGTTTCTGTTGGTGGTAATCACAGAGACCAGAAGGAGACTTCTCTTCTTGACTCGTCCTGGCGATAGAGAACAGCAAGGTGCCCGCAGCCAGCCCGAGCCTGTTACTCTCCACAACTCAGTTCTCAGAGTGAGTCCTCTGGATACAGTTCCGTCGGTTTTGAGTCTTTCCCGACAGCGGAACGTACTTGAACAACGCGAACAAAGACGAACGCGGAGTCCCTGGATCGGTCTTAACCCTCAAAAAGCTACTGTCAGTAGTTGGGATGTGAACGTCGGGTATGGTAAGAGAAAGGGGGAGGGGTGGGTTGTGTCATAACAGACGATTGGTAATTGGAGATCCGATGTTCGAGCATGGGTGTGCATGCGCGTTATGACGAACCCCTTTCTACGACGTTGCCGATTTGCACGTTGGAAAGTGGGGGTATTTTTGAAGGCAGGTTATCCTTGAGGCAGACTCGAGTTGTCTGTGTCACGAGATTTAAAGGTTGTAAGTGAGAAGTTGCTCTCTAATTCAATTAGCCAGGAGCGGTAACTGCGCGTTACTTGGCTTCCTATCTGCATCAAGCAGTAAGGACTCTGGCTACTGGAACGTGCCTTACCTTCCAAGCAATCCACATTCAACATGCCATTTGACATTATATTTTCATGCTTGTCGGCTTTGCGTAAACCCGAAAACCTACAACTCTTTACAAGACCTTCACTATTCGCCCTTCAGGTCTCAACCTAGTGGTACCATTGCGTCACTGCATGACTGCTATTCCACCCTTTAACATAATACAATTTTTTCTCTTACCATAATCTCGAACAAGTTTGAACAACCGGGCGAGTTTATTTTGGAGAGAAGATATTTACGACATCGTGACAAAGTTTGTCATAAATCAATTACTCAAAGTTCAACAATTCAACAGTGTCGTGTCCTGATGCAGGAGAGAAAAACGCGACCAGTAAAGAAACTTGCTGTGGCAATCACATTGTGTTCAGATATCATAGTTCATTAGTACATTATTCCACTCCCTATAAAAAGACGCCCGAGGTTTATGGTCACATGGTCTAATAAAGTGCACAGTATGTTTATTCCCTCAGATCGGTAGAGCTTTTGTTGTTTTAGTCTTCCATCTTCTTGTTCTGTAAACTTTATTGCACAAGTTTCTTGAAACCTCGGAAAAGTAGATAGCATTGTTTCATCCACAACATGATTTGACATTGCCAAGCAATCTCTTTACAGGTTCCTTGATCTTAAATAAATGAAAACAATCCTACAAAGCGATTGGCAATATTGTTTTAATCATGGTAAAAAATCTATTTTGAACTCATCTTCAAAAAATGCTATTATCTGAGAAAAAAAAAATCGTCCGTTAGGTGCATTTACACATCTGAATACAATGGCAGGAAAAATGGCTAAAATGGAAATGATAGACACCGTGCTAATTTCAAATTGCTGTGCCGGATTAAATCAAGAGTAAATGCACGTTACACCCAGCATGGAGGTCTCAACAAAATGAAATCGAGCTTTCAAATAAAGTAGAGAGCGCATTCTAGATCATACAATGTCTACATGACATCATACTTTTCACTGCGACAGTTAATGCCGTATCAATAATTACTGTAATATAAATCATAATGATATGTATCATATGGTACGACAAACTCTGTCCTCTACTCACGTTAATGTATTGACGCGACATCAGGACTTATTATTTCTTTGTTGCGTAAACAAGGAACGTAAAAAATACTTTATCCAAGTGACCTCTTGCTGTAGCGCTGGTGCAATGTCAATGACCGATATTAAACGTAGGCGAGATCAACGATCTAATTGAACTGTCCCCAGCGGTCGCAGGGCAAGAGAACCGACGCGAGAATGAACAAGGTGAATCATTATATACTACACTGTCAAGGCATCTGCACGCATTATACAATTTTCGATGATAACAAAGTTTACATCTGATTTGCTGGGTCTTCCCTGACAGTCCGGCGGGTAAAGTTCGTAATGACAGGATTTTACGAAACTTGTGATTTTCGCTAGTCACGTGGTAGGTTTGTGATCGTTGCGTGCGCTCATCAGAAGTGCGCTTTGCCCAGCTTAGTGGTCCTTTTTGGCCTTGGAGTACGACGCCGCGTCCTTAATACAACAGACGGTTTCACCAAAATGGGCAACATGACTTTCTGTCAAAGAATATGGGTATTCAAAGTTTCTTAGACTATGACATCATACTAGACAGTTTGCTTGAAATGATAGTACACCGGGGAAAATACATGCAGTGTAGACAGGTCGAGTGTGACAGAAATCACGATCATTGGGTCATGTAACTTGATGGCGTCTCACTATATGTTTCGTATATGTGAGAATTGTCAATCTCATTTTCAGGAATCTACTTATACTTAAAGCACGAAAAAGTTCAGCGGGGAAAGTATTTCCTACTTGGAAACAAAAGTAAAACAATGCAGATATAACTGTTCTTATGAAACACGACTTAACATCAACTTTGACTTCTTCGTAGGGGGCTATTTGGATCAAGATTTAGACAAACGGTTTTTACATTACTTTCTTTAAAAACGTAAAGTTGTGACTAATGAACCTTGACGCAGGTTAAAGACAGTCAGTAAGATTATGGATTCCTGGATATTAGTGGGTGAACATGTGCCTCTCTCTCTTCTTGATGGTCTTCCGTGATATGATAGGTAAATAAAGGTTGATTCCTACCTATCAACAGACAAAGATTATCATTCTCTGATCGCGAGTAAATGAACGTATTTCAGTCCATTGGGATTCTTGTTTTTCGGGTGTTGCTTGATCAATAGATCAATACATGCACCCTTCTTTTCATTGCAGGTGTTTCTATTATATACGAGTGCAATATGCTCATAGATTCTCATTCAATTGCTATTTTGACTACATGGCTCTTAATCATTACCAGGGGCATCTTATAGGTGACAGCCTGCACCTCAGATAAAGAGAATGTTGAACTAAGAATTAGCATTGCCTCAAAAAATGGGTAAAAAAGCAATATTGAAAACAGGGGAAAACAATCGGATTTGAGCTCACATTGTTACGTAATTGCCTTGCCCCATGTTTTTTTTTTTCTCATGATGAAACAAACAGATAAGCGGCAGATAAAATGATTACGTTGACACTGAAAGGTTGCCTGGGCACAGGGACAGCTGAAAAGAAAATCTACAAGACAAACTTTGACGAAATGTTATCTAAATAGCTTCATTGTCAAGGGTTAAATAAGCTAGCAATCAACAGGATTTCAGTGATCTTGGTATTTCTCATGTCATGTTTGAAAGTTAGGATATCGACGAAGTGGTGGGAGAGCAGTCTATACCTATTATGTGATATGAATAGATATTCCACAAGTATATAGTTGACATCCATTTCGTTCTTTGTTTAAATCTTACACATACATAACATACATACATACATACATACATACATACATACATACAAACATACATACATACATACATACATACAGGCACACCCAAATCTCTCTCATTGAATCAAAGTAAGGGAGAGAGCCAGAACGGTTAAAAAACAGAAACCAGACTTATCCGGGACAGGTCTTAATAACCTTGATATTTCGACTAATGTAAATAATGCAAGTGAAAACGCCATTGTAAGAAGAGAATGAGGGCGGTTCAATAGATTGTGTAAACACACAGCCGACACCATGTCAAAGTACGGCAAAATGGTTTGCGACAATAACCTACTAATATAACAATATACTATATCCAGTAGTATAAGATAATAACCTACGAACCTATACAGGGAAGAGTTAGCACCTGGATTTGTGTACAGACTTAACAAAAGGCACTCATTTATATCCTTGAAGTATCCAATGGTGGTGATGCTGGTGTGGGAGGGGTAAGGGTCAATTAGATTAGATACTATTGTTACTATGGGGTTGTACATCCAATGGTACAGACATGGTACCATCGTCACACACTCCCTAATAGGAGACAGCTGATTTAATTCTTACGTAAATTAGTGGTCAATGTGTTTAACCCCTACGACCCTCTTTGTCCACATGTGTACATGGATACCCGGTAACGGTAATGGGTATTTATACTATCAAAACCACTGGAAGAATCTCCTTGCACTGAAGAACCTACAAACAGCGTAGATAAGACCATAATGACATACCAGGCCTACAGCGTGCATGATGCCAACATTTGTATATAACACCTTTTATCATCAGTGATAGTGATGATAAGTATTATCATCATTAATGTCATTACAATTTTCAAAATCATCGTCATTACCAGTCAAAATCATGGTAAGATTGCCATTAACAGAAAATACACAGAAGAAATGACATTACTACTTTTCAAAACTAATCTTGATTTGATGCAACCTATGACAAGACGAATCTAATGTACAGAGAAAGGCACAAAGGTTGCCATGGCAATGACAGGGTCAAAACTAGAAACAAAAAAAAAAAAATGGTTTGCAAATCACTGTCCTGGCTTGATAAGTGTAAATACTCTTGCATTTATCATCGCATTCTATCACACTTTACACAGTGACATAAAGATGGAACTGATTCTTAAACATCAACTCTTAGCAGAATGTCTTCAGGTGTGAGTGACGCAGATCGGAGCTCAGACCGTGAATCCATACAAGTAGGGCAGTTTATATTCATCGGGATATGTTGACACCTGTATGGTCATCGATGTCTTTCTGTCTTTTTTTCTCGTATTCTTTTTCATTCACCCATCAAGCGTTCGATTCTTGCCTCTTACAATGTCTCGCAAGTTATGCTGGAATCAATTTCGTTCGTTTCACTTTTCGCATTTCGAATGTGCCCCGTCATTTCCCGATAAGGGTCCGTCTGTCACCCCCGAATTCGTGTCTCCGGAGCGAAAATGTTTGCTTGTCGTACATCAACCCTATCGCCCTATACAGCTTTGACAGTCTACGTAGCCTTCGTGTATCGCGGTTATCTAGGAATACATTCTGTGTAGAAGATGAGGGGACCTCTTCTTCGTTTCCTCAGGAAAAGTGCATTTATTGAACATGAATATGTTGGCCTGATCACGTAGTCACTCTAATCTACTTTTTCATCCCCCTGCTTAGTTCGTTACCCGACCTAGATTTCATGCTCCAACATTTGTGATTGAAAATACAACAACAAACATGCTACGTATATTCAATGCGAGAGTGTAGTCATGCGCCATCTTGTTCTTTGGTCTTCTTTACACTCATTTCCGTTTTTCTCCTTTAAACATTCTCCCGATCATATTTCACTTAAATCGTTTCTTACTTTAATTCTGCTCAAGAATTCATAAAAGCAGCTCCGATTCATTTTTTGAATATGCATGATAATCAATCCTTATAATGATCAAAAGTTTGTACATATTTGTGAGTTAATCGTGGAGTTCTCAAAGTAAGAAAACGCTAAATGACTGACTGAATGCACGAATGTGGGAATTTATGAACAATCGGATGGACGAAGGAAGATAACTATTGGATAAATGTTTACAGAAAACCACAACAACAGGTAACAAATAGATCTAGAACAAGTAACCCTTGTCGTGATCAGAGTCGTAATTCATGCGGCAAAACACTTCATAAATCCAATCTACAGTTAGGTATTTAAACCTGACATATGACAATCAATCTGAGTGCGGCCGGAAGAAGATGTCATAGGAAATCAGCTATGATAGAATACAAAGACAACCCAATCAATATTGTGTTTGAATATGCAGAAAAGGGGGAGTACTTGGCAGTCACGTCATATATTGAAGAGAGGACTCCTTTTTTTTTGTGCTTTTCTTTGTGTCTGCATTGCAGCACATAAATTGCAAAACGACAAGATTTCTTTTTGGTATTCGAGGACGAGTTGTAAGGGCACCATGGAGTTTGTAAATTCTGAAGAAGAAGAATAAAAGATCCCTACGTTCATCTCGTCGATTTACAGCGAATTTACTCAAGTTAAAGGGCTTAGTGGGAAGCTCAGCTCCCTAGAGCGATAGGTGACGAGATCATGGCTGATAATGTCCTGTGTTAAACAAGAAGTCGCGAAATGCAGCTTCTGTGTTTAACTTAGATTGTTGCGTAAACGCACACGTAACACACAAACAGACACGAGATTGAAGTCTCGCATGGTCTGACACGTTTTTCACCAAAGTCTTTTAAAGTCTTGATAATCTACCGTCCTGCAATGCATGAAGTGCAAGAATGATAGGGGTGAAGCAAGGAAATGTTGAATAAAAGTTTTATCGAGGCACGAGACGTTATGTCTTCATGCAGGTTTGACATGACAAACGTAACTTCCGAAAGTTGTAGTCCTTGTGGGTCAATTACAATGTATTTTAGAATGTTACTTAATGGACTTCCGGTAGGTTATACATCGCAGCACTTTTCGAAAGTCTTCATTCGTAGAACTGAGGCCGGTATCTATTCTAATTAACATACTTTTTATTTAGAGAAGACGGGGAAATACTCCAAGGTCGGGTGACATATTTTTAAAAATTAGTATGAACTCTGAAAAACACGTGACGTTGAGGCGCAATTCTGCCGACGCGTTTGAGGATTAATCACTTTTTTATTCTTGCGTTCTTTCTTGATTAGATTAACACACTTCACGTCTAACAGGAGATACCGTATTAGAACGAAAGAGAGGTCACCCGATACAAACATGGCTGTCCGTTAGAGCCAAACTGTAAGAAGAAGTGTGAAGTCGATAAGTATAAACATTACTGCAGGTGAGACGTGAAGCTATATTTTATGGTTACCAAAAGTATTCCTCTCAAATGAGCTAGTGGAGAGACCTCGGTAAACTGGCACTGAGTCCATGGAAAGATGTATACAAGGGACTAAGCATTCAGTTACCATGATTGTCAAGAACTGACTTCAGAGGAATTAATTTTCATTATTCACTTAGCCAATCTCATCATATGAGGGAGTATTGTGCATACATGCATTCATATCGTGGCGGCCATAGTGCTAATGTCCAACAATCATTTGAAAGAGGCTGATAAGTCAATGATAAAAATCAGGCCTGAAAATTCATCTGGCTGAGATATATCTCCTCCAGTTTCAATGTTCGATTGGCTGTTTTGATTATTTATACTAATAATGCGTTATCTACGGTAACTTGATGTTTTGAGCACTAAGTGAATAATCGATAGAAGAACTAAATAAGGAAACTGGCGGCGTTTTAAGTGGAAGAAACTCGCTGAGTATGCTCAAAATTCTCTTTTAAGAACTGACCTTGATCTAAAATTACGATGAACAAGAAATTCGACTTCATATACTTGTTGTTTTGATTCCAGCTGAGAGTAATGTCATCAGTGAGTAATCAAAAAACAGTTAGTAATTTTCGTTGTTGTTGTTTCATACAACTTTGGGTCAAGAAAGATGTGATTCCCTTCCTTCTGACTCATTTTAGTGGCAAACCAAAAAAAAAAAAAAAAAAAAAGAATGAAAGTGGCTCGCAGTCACGTGATGCGACCCATTGATTAATGGATGTCCGGTTTGTTGGAAGCAGACGACAAGACGTCACTAACTTCTTTGACGTCACGAGGTCGGTCTCCATGTTAGGAGAGATCGACAAGACAGAGAGGGAGGTGGAGAGAGAGCGAGGGAGAGAGAGAGAGAGAGAGAGAGATGGAGAAAAAGGGAGAGAAAGAAAGAGAGGGATAGAAGGGATAGAGGTATTTTACGAATGATACAAAAGAATGATGTAGCAAAAGTTTCATGGGCAGAATTAACCCACTATCTACAGAAGTCTGATGTGCCGCGGATTCTAGAATCTAGATATTGTAGTGTCAGGACCTAAAGACTGAACTGGCTTCCCCATTGAAGTCACGTGTTGTTTTTCATTATCGTTCCTTCCAATGTAAATGAAGACAACATCTATTGAATAGCTATACACCATGCAAGTTCCTTGACATTCGTCTTTATCATGTTTCTAGGATGTGATGTACTGCTCGATTGTCGCCAGGAAAACAAACCTCAGCCTAGCTATCACGGTCTCGAAAATTTGACTACCAGTGTCTATACCTTTGTGGCGGGGCGGCAGCGGGTAGTAATGCTTGCTTTTGAGCAGCTAGTCCCATCGTATTTTCCTCACATTTTCTCTAAGATTAAAGCGTTTTATGAATTGATCTTTGTATCATACGTTTGTAATTTTTTAGAAACATGAAAATTGATTGAAATTGAAATTGAATCTCGTAGAAAACGGGATAAAGGCAACGCTTTACGATGAAATCAGCTTGATTACAATACGTCATTGTCACAGTATTAGCTGTGACATGAAAGGAGAAAAGGTGTTTATTCAGCGCTACAATGAGCCTGAACTAAACTAATTTGTCATACATATTGATGTAAGTAAGAATGCATGTATTATTGGGAAAAATGAGCAAAGAAAATGGGATTCCATCGGGATTCGACCTCAAGACCTCCGGATTCTAGCCCGGTGCTCTACCGACTGAGCTAAATATAGAAAGCCCTTGTACAGTATTCGTCCCAGCAGGGAGGTGAGACTCACCTCCCTGGTCCCAGAAACCCTGAACAATGCTCGTGTGGTCAGAAGCAGTGTGTTTGTCGTGTTTGTGTGTGACACATATGCACACACTTAAACCTGACATAATTCAACTTGGGGATAAATGCGAGGGATCACCGAAGTGATGCAGCTTTTTGAGTAAGTATGTATTTATATGGTCCAAGCCATCCTGACCGATCTTGGAGTACTTGTCTCGAATGAACTTACAAAGATTGATGCAAAAAAAAAAGATAATAAATCGGTACTGAGAATATAGACCAAGTTGGTGTCTGAAGCTACATCACTGTCATATGCTGAGACACTCAAGTCTGGGGGAATTCCATCCCTAGAGTATAGACGTGAACGTGCAGATATGATACAAGTCTTCAAGATTTTACATGATATGTAAAATTTTGATCTATCTGTTCTCTTTGTTATCAATGATCACGTTATGCGCGATCATAACTTTTAAGTTGTATAAAGGAATGTGTCGTATTGCATTCTGGGAATAGCCTTTCCACTTATATTGTCGAGGCAACATCAGTTAACGCCTTCAAGACTGCTCTCAATGATTATGTATTTTTAAGCAATATTTTTGAATCTTTTAATATCAGTAGTTTTATGTAAAATTTTGTATCTTGCCTATATGTTGAGTTTTCTTGGCACGGACTCGCAGAATAAGAGCCTCTAGCTGATGTTAGTTTCGTGAATAAGTTCAATGAATTGAATTGGATTAAATTGAACTGTGCGTAGAATTCACGAGCACTGGGTCGATACAAATTTATCTGCATTTGATACCAGATGGATATTCCCATGACTCATTACATAATTATGTGTGTGCCATTCGGAATCACATCTTCACTTCCTAACTTCAATAACTGTCCTTAAAAGAGTCAACAAACTTGACAATGCCATATCATTCTTTCTAGAGAGCAGTGTATATAGGTCTTTGAGAAATGGGACTCTGTGCAGTAATGAATGCATACACTCCATGAGCAAAAACCGACGAACAAAAACACACGCAAGCACATTGTCATTTATACAGTAAACATCGATATCACAAATGGAATTCCTTTTTCCAATGTAGTTAAGAAGGCGATGCGGTATTGATGTGCGTCTTTTCGATCAATGACAGTGTTGAGATGTGCCAAAATGCTCACTGTTGCTCTTCCTCGTGTTTTCAGTCGGCCGAGCAAATCGACCTTGACATTGTACGAGTTAAGGAAAGATGAGCAGAAAGAAATCTTATCCCTCTTTGTCTGCTGTAAAACATTTTTAGAATCAAAACAAACGTAAGAGCGCCATGAGGAGTGAGATCGTGATGGAATGATGTGATGACGTGTCAATCCACCTTCGGATTCCTTTAGTCACGTGTTTGAACAAACTGATTCGAAACACATTAAGATTCTATACATATTTCAGTAGCACATATCAACAGTGTCAACTGAGAAGGCCTTTGTAGGCTTGCCTGACCTAGCAACAAATCATGTTTGCAAGGACCAGTCCAATAGATTAAGAAAAAGACAACTTGCTCTACATGTATTACTTTGTTGACAAGGTTGTTAAAGGGAAACGTGCACGTATGCAAAAATATCATAAACCATGTACTGAGTATTAACAACTAACAAAGCCTTTGAAAGAGAATCACCGATAATACCAGTAGAATACTTAGCTCTCTAATCATTCAGTGTTTAGGTTTTCCATTTCTTCTCGCGGAATATTTGGCACAGATGAGTACGATGAACCAGAGAACGGTCCACAAGGCAAGGCTTGCCAAAAAGTCACAGCCAATAGCCATGATAGCCAAACCTCCACACCTGTTCGCACTGTTCAGAAGTACGGTGAATGACGTGAACTCTTCTTTTCTCTGTTGGTTCCATTTCCTGATTGGTGGTGCTTTGTTTTGTTTTATCTTACTCTAGTTTTAAACGGTTGACGCATATCACACTTGTATGAATTATTACGACAGAGAAAGAGTGTGGAGAGGAAGAAAGTGGGGGGGGGGGGAGAGGGTTTAGGAAAGAAGTTAATAGCCGTGAAATAGTAACCTCTTGGAAATTTTTTTTAGATTGAATAGGCTTGGTAAATGGCAAGAAAAGAACAAAGTATCTTACATTTGCTTGTGCCGTTGATTCGGACTTCTTCAGGTAGTGAGACATTCCCCCTAATGACCACCGCGGGGAGACGAATTAAGGCTGTAGTTCTGAATGGTGCAAAACAATGAATAGAAGGTACAAAACAGGTGAATAAATTACGAGATGCAAAAGATAATTAAACATAGGTTAGCGAATCTCACGGGGTCAGAGATACATCTTATAATGATTAGACACTTACTAGTCAATGCTGAATTACTTTTATAATTGGTTTTATTTTGAGCAGTCATGACAACCCATGTGAACGCGATGCAATAATAACGATACACATGATACAGAAGGGTGCTCATTGGAGACAATGCAACGACAATGCAAAAACAGACAAAACACGCACAAATAGATAGAAAGACAAGCAAATACACACATACAGACACTTCATGCATCAGTCTTTTACGTACGCACATGCTCCCTCTAGTTTGTCATTGAATACATTTCATTTTTTGTCTAGCCTCTCTTCTGGTCGGCATCTTATTCTTTGTCCTGTTCTCCTTTCTCATGCCTTCTCTCTTTCCACTCTTCTCTTCTTATTCGTGCTCTTTTTCTCTCCTTTTCCCTTCTTCTTATTTTTCATTTTCTTTCTTTGTTTATGTCTACCGTAGGTATCTGATAATTCAAATCTTTAGAAAAAAAAACGTACAATGCACTAAAGATGGCGACTATGAATGCTAACTGAGTGGTGCAGGAGGGAAAACCTGAAAGTATCCTAGATGCAGTCCTGAATTCACTGCTTGTCCTGTCGGACTACCTTTTATTCGTAATTTTGTACATGAAAGGAACAAAACAAATGTGACGACGACACAAGACCTCGGTCTTTGATCCTAGAGATAGGGATTTAGCGGTCAAAGGCTTCGACTTAACATAAGCATTGAGAAAGGCCGGGCATTGAAGGGAGAGAGGGGTTAATTAGCAAAAGTGGTGAGAATGAATGTAGAACAAAATCGCCTAGCAGCCGCTACCTCTGACGCAGCATCACAATCACTCGAGCCACGTGTGCATTGGGCACGTTTTAATACCAGCCTTACCGAACACTATAGGCGAATTTCTCGGGGGAGGGGGGGGGGAGGTGGAAGGGGTGGATGGGTGTGTCCGTATAGGTTAGGGGGAGGAGGGAATGGATGGGCGTGTCCATGGAGGTCAAGAGGAGGGGAAGACACTGATCTCTCTACATAGAGATCAGATGGGTGGAAATGGATGGGCGTGTCCGTGGAGGTCACATTCGTGCTTTGGAGCTAAGCCATTCGACGACACAACTTAGAAATCCCATGGTATATCAACGACAACAAAAATGGTCGCCTCCGTCCGTCAGTATGTTTTTTTTTTTTCATATCAGCGTGTGTGTGTGTTTTATATTTGCACAATTTTAACGAATGAATTTCACATTTTTAGCGTTGCATTATACTTACAGACCACCTACAGTATATAGATGCTATCGGGTACCAAAGTAAATGAACGAAAAGATACATTAAACCTGAATTCAGATGTAAAGAATATCCCAAATACAATTGTACTTGTTTCGTCTGTGCGACTATTCTCCACGGGACTTCGTCATGTTTATTTTCTTTAAGAACGAGGACTAATTCTTCTATAATTCCACGCTGTAAGGCATGGATGTTTCGTTCTAGGTATAGTTCTGATTCCTATTCATTGACATAGGCGCCGGAAGTGGGGGGGCAGGGGGGGCGGCCGCCCCCCAATCAAAAGTGGGGGGGGGCAAAACGCATTTTTGCCCCCCCCCAAAAAAAGCCCCCCTCCAAAAAAAAAATGCATAAATAAACAAATAATAAAATAGATAAAATAAGAAAGATATGTATATAAATGAATAAACGCGAAAAAACATAGCTACAAACGGCAGTTTTTGGACTGTAAAATGTCAAAATTTCCAAGCTCGCTCGCTCCGCTCGCTCGCATTCAATCGCTATGCCATTCTCCTGATGTTGCTGCCAGTAATTGCCAGCAGTTGCGCCGGGCCCCCCCCCCCCCCCTTAATTTCCAAAGCGAAAAAACAAATATAGCTACAAACGCCAGTTTTGGGACTGTAGAATGTCAAAATTTTCAAGCCTCGCTCGCTTCGCTCGCTCGCATTGAATGGTTATGCCATTCTCCTAATGTTGCTGCCAGTAATTGCCAGCAGTTGCGCCCGATGCGCCCCCATTAATTTCTAAAGCGAAAGTTATAGCTACAAACGCCAGTTTTGGGACTGTTACAGTAGAATGTCAAAATTTTCAAGCTCGCTCGCTTCGCTCGCTCGCATTGAATGGTTATGCCATTCTCCTAATGTTGCCGCCAGTAATTGCCAGCAGTTGCGCCCGATACCCCCCCCCCCTTAATTTCCAAAGCGAAAGATATAGCTACAAACGGCAGTTTTGGGACTGTAAAAGTCAAAATTTTCAAGCTCTCTCGCTCCGTTCGCTCGCATTTTATTGGTTATGCAATTCTCCTGATGTTGCTGACAGTGATAAGTTGTGTTTCACACCGTCATTCCATAATCCATGTAAGGAAAACTTACAATGTTCCTCAATGACTGCGTTGTTGAATGTATCACATTCTGTAATGTATTGTAGTCCCATTGTTGCGCACGCACACACGCACAAGCATACACACCGTCAAAATTACTTTTCCACAAGGTGCCCAACCCCAATGTTTCGACCCATCGTACGCCACTTTATATGCATACACACACACACACACACACACACATACATATATATATATATATAGATGTGTGTGTATATGTGTATATTGTGTAACATATGTATGGTCTATAGTGAGCCCCCTCCAATATTTGCCCCCCCCCCCCCAATCCAAAACTGCTTCCGGCGCCTGTTCATTGACATCATAAATGCTCAACTATTGTTACTTTACACTTACTTTTCTATGAAAGCAAGATGAAACTAAACAAAATCGGGTGAATAATATATCCTATCTTACTGTGCTTTAAGTACCCGCATGTGTTGATGCGTTTGAAGCATCTGCTAAGATAACAAATCAGCAGAGACCGTTTGACGGACCCAAGCTCATTGGTTACATTCAACATATTGATGTCAGTTTGTCAGTTTTCCGGTTTACCAACCTCTCATACATTTAAATGTTTATTGCTGTGTATAGGATATAGGAGTAAGAGACACATGTAAAAATTCTTAACGTGTTCCCGATATCAAATGAGTCAATCGATAGACATTACCGTAAGAATTAAGGAAAAGGGTTAAAGGGGTTAGGAATTATCTGGTCTATCTGTATGAATAGTATGAGAGTGATCAGTCCTTGCTTGGTCACTTTATTCTAAGCTTGTCCGTGAGTGGATCAAACAATACTGCAGAGTTAATGTAAGAGACGTACTCGATGCTACCAATATAATTGTCCGAGTTTTGTAATGTTACTAAATAATACTGAAGCGACGTGTATTACTCCGTCAAAACAGACGGTAAAATTTCTGAATAGTATAGTTTTCGAGGATTATGCAGTTAAAAACAGTGTTGAACGGTCAATGGTGACAGCGCCGTTCAAAATGATAATAGTATTGGTAATGATGATGTTGGTAATTAAGGTATAAAATCATCACTGAGAACGTGGTGACGTTAATGAATACAATATGTACCGTCAACGGTAAGTTTTAATAATAAAGATAAAAATTAATGTTAATGTGCATGATTATCAGAACCAATCATCGAAGTTGTCGGTCAATGGCGTACCGTGGGTCAAGACATTGGGGGGCACCTCGTGGAAAAGTAATTTTGAGGGTGTGTATGCTTGTGCTTGCGTGCGTGTGTATGTGTGTGTGCGTGCGTGTCAGTCTGCAAACTTAATGGGGACTACAATACATAACGGAATGTAATACATTCCACAGCGCAGTCATTGAACAACATTGTAAGTTTTCCTTACATGGATTATGGATGACGGTGCGAAACGACAAATTACTGGCAGCAATATCAGGAGAATTGCATAACAATTAAATGCGAGCGAGCGGAGCGAGCGAGCTTGACAATTTTGACATTTTACAGTCCCAAAACTGCCGTTTGTAGCTATATTTTCGCTTTGAAATTTAAGGGGGAGGGGGGCGCGCACCGGACGCAACTGCTGCAATTACTGGCAGCAACATCAGGAGAATGGCATAACGATTTCATGCGAGCGAGCTTGAAAATTTTGACATTTTACAGTCCCAAAACTGCCGTTTGTAACTATATTTTTTCGCTTTGGAAATGAAGGGGGCGCACCGGGAGCAACTGCCAGCAACTGCCAGCAATTGCTGACAGTAACATCAGGAGAATGGCATAACGATTTCATGCGAGCGAGCGAAGCGAGCTAGCTTCAAAATTTTGACATTTTACAGTCCAAAAACTGCCGTTTGTAGCTTATCTTTTCGCTTTGGAAATTAAGGGGGGGGGGGGGGAGCACCGGGCGCAACTGCTGGCAATTACTGGCAGCAGCATCAGGAGAATGGCATAACGATTAAATGCGAGCGAGCGAGCTTGAAATTTGACATTTTACAGTCCAAAAACTGCCGTTTGTAGCTATATTTTTTCACCCGGTGCGCCATCCCCCCCCCCCCCGATCCGCCACTGGTAGTCAAGGATGTCGGTTTATGTTCATGATTGGGGGAGGTATGACCAGCGAGGGGCGTCGAAGTGACAAGCGGGGAAAGATGTCCAAAATCTGCACTTTAGAGCATCCCCTAATTGTTTGTGTTTGTGTGTGTGTGTGTGTGTGTGTGTTTTAAATACATTGAAAAGTTAGGAAATAGCCCAGGTCAAGTTTTATTATTGGCAATGCAAGGCTTTTAATATAGACTAGTATGTAAAGCAACACTGCAAAATTAATGATCTAGCTTTGTTATAACGAAGCATAGGGTACAAAGTGTACATTCTACATCACATTGCGCAACATTGCAGCGACTCTTTTTGCCGTTCGTATGTTCTGAGTACACTGCTCACCTCCTGCTTATATTCAGAATGCCAACCAGGAATCACGCTGAATCACAATCTTTTGTCGGCTCCGGGCTTTTTGAACAATGTTTCACACTATAAACCTCTTTAATTATCATATGGTTAAAAGAAATCTTAGAAAAATATCTTGTTTCTTGATCATCCTTTCATGTCGATTTCAAAAGCAGTTTACTTTTTTAACCAGCGGATGGTAGTGCCCCCCCCCCCCCCATAGTTACGCCACTGTTGTCGGTTGTAGGCTACGGTTCAACAAGAACCTTAAACTTCATGCAGTCGAATCGACTATGTGTTGGTCCAACATAGACGCCGCAAGGCATACAAAATGAGATAAAACCGAAGCAAGATTTTCACACCAGACTTCATATACATGTAGTTTTTAGTCTCTAATTGTTATCTCCAATTTGATGCCTTCATATGTTTTTTTTTCTTTCGTCTAAAGGATCCAGATACAGCATCTGGTAAAATCAACTGGAGATTTGTGAATTTCTGTGATTTCTGAATCATGCGAACCAAAATATTTCCTGGTCGATTTGTACTTTGCTAACTTTTATTTATATCATTTCATATTTATACATGTTGATAATTGCGGTTTTCAGTGCAGATTTAACAGAAAGAGTTTTAAGTCGCTCACCTTGGTACAGGATTGTTCCTGATGGCCAGGATGACAGGAGGCCTCGTGATTCAAATTTCAAGGAGACCTTTACCTCACTGGTCCATGACGATGGCTTTTTGTTTTCTCCGAGTTAGGGTGCTTGTTAGATTGACGACGTTCCAATCTTCATGCAACTTCAATAAGAGCTGTGAGGGGAACCAAGCAGACTGGAAAATCTCCCTTATTTGGATAAAGTGATTCTGACACTGTGACAAAACAGTTTCTGGAAAAGTTGAATTTATTGTCGATGAGATGTTGTCGATGAGTGTCGATGTCGATGAGTTTGGAGAAGCCATAGAAAAAAAAAAACTGTGAAGCGAAAATTCTCGGAGTTTTAAATTTCGGAACCGTTACAAGCCCGAAAGGTAAAGTGTTGAAATCATGTATAAGAATGTTTATCCTGGATCCCACAGACGGCCTTGGACTGTAAGTCGTACCTTGTTCAGCCTACGCTGGTCAAGCTACCAACTGAGGGTAACAAATCAAGACCAAAGATCAGTGATGAAAAATCGATTTTCTTTACTCGATAGCGCTTTTCCACTGCTACCTCCATCCGCCTTCTCCTCAATGTCCCGAACTAAACTTGAACCGTATTATGTTCTTGTTCACTGGACCGTCCCCACCCTAAATGCAAACCTAATCCCTACAGTTTGGGGTTACCATGGGGTTGCTTTGTCCGAACAACTTTCTCGGACGTAAGCATCGCCCATTGTCCACGTTGTCCTGAATGAGAATCATTTGAATGTGCTCGCTGGTGCCCAGGTAATCATGGTCGCTTTCATTGTGTGCATGTTAAGGCGACTCAACAGTGGCGTCAGGTTTAATTCGCTTTTGTTTCATTTTCGCAGCTCTCGTCACTCTAGCGTGATCTCTCACCTGCTCCCTGAATAGACCATCGACCAAGATGAGAGTTGTTTGAACACAGAACTCTAACGTGTTGAGAGTTCTGTGTTTGAAAACATAGTGTCAAATATACTCAGTAATCGATGCATGCATTTCTCGATGATATGCTGCAGAAGAAAACGAGGTGTTCATCGATTTTGTTCCAATCTGAACCGACAATCAGTGAGAATATTCGGCTTTCGACAAGAAATGGAGTCTCTTTTAAGTGATGCAACAATACAGCCTTTTAAAAAGCACATTTTCAGTCACTGCACTGATCATAAGACGACATTTTGCGTGAAAGCCAGAACCAAGAAACAAACATCTCTGAGACCCGTCTATATTGTATAGTGATTTGCTGTGGCGCAACTTTCATGGAATTATTTTTCTCCCAGCTTTTGCTCTCTGCTTACATATTCCTTTGATTTAATATTGCATTGTTTTATAGAATCTTGTATGGTAATACTGTGCTGCTTTGAATTGTTTAAGAATGCACGGCCTTAATTCTCTCTACGTGTTTTCTGATGTTGTTGTTGGTTCTTCCTCTTCCCTGTTTTCTTCGATCTCTTCCTATTTCTTGTTATTTGGTTCATAATGCACGTTAACAAGTTGCCAAAAAGAATGTTCCCACTGATCGAGAGGAAGAAGACACAGATGATGATAAAACTACAATGTATATCGCGGTCTGTTTGTTTGTTTGTTTGTTTTTCTTTGCTTGCTGGTTTTTTCTCAAGACGAGCTAAAAGAGAATATTGTGGTTGTTTTGATTCGGATTACACGCCTTGTACCATGACATATCTTGTTGTTGCTACGAAGATCGGATGATAATAATACTTTCTAATCAATTCCGTTTTTCTCTAGTCCATTATCTACGTCTTTGAAAGTATTATGATTGCCTGTAAAATCATAGCAATAACGATAACGTTCATCACTCTCATTACCCTTTGGAACGAACAATGATCCTCCGCGTTTTGCTGTCATGGAGTTACCATCACTACCAGTAACCATGGACACCGCTTTGTGAGTTAAATGAGAGAAAAACAGCATAATCGATGAGTATGAAAACTGCACGCATCCTATATAGACTGAAAAAAGCGAAACCTCAGTAATACAACTTTGTCCCACCATCGGGATGTTCTCTTTCTTTTATCATTGTTTCGTCGTACACCTGCTGTATGAACTTTGGCAACTTCCTCGCTTCAAACTTGGATGAATCATGCTGTTGTCATGACTTTACGTGGGTAAGTTGCTGGATAGATAGATAGATAGATAGATAGATAGATAGATAGATAGATAGAAAGATAGATAGATTAGATAGATAGATAGATAGATCAATAAATGAACACAGAGGGTGTGTAAGTAAAGAAGGGGTGTACCTGTATATGCAATGAAGGACACCAGGGGGCATTTCATGAAGCATTTTGTCCGACAAAGTTGTCGGACAAATTTGCTCTCAGCCAATCAGATGCAAGGATTTCAGTAGCTTGTAACAGTTTGTCAGAAAATATCCGACCAAAACGCTTCATGAAATGCCCCCCAGATTAAGGTGAGAGCAAGATGATACTTGATCAAATTCACAGTCGGTCAGAGCTTATAGCAGACCAAGGGGAAAAAAATGAATTTAAATAAATCCAAACACACCATGGCTATAATAAAATCACGTGGGCAATTTATTACAGTACGTCTTACTCTCTCTGCACGTTTTGTTATATCCGTACATTATGCGATTTCATATTCTGTGTATAAACACGTGTTTAATCCTTTATTAGTAAGATGCACATGATCCTGGCACATACAATTTGCACATTCATATATAAAATATATATTTATTTATATGTATAGGGAGATATCTATCAACTAAATTTCTACCTTTCTTTTGCTGCCAATGTTTACTGCCGTCAGTATTCAGACGTCGCTACCCTCACTTTACTCTTTCTGAACTCCGAATATTATTTGCCGTCGTAAAATCGCGAGATAACGACATTGAACGAGGAACCGCTCATTGTCTAGCGGATCGGAATTATCCTAGTGTGCAGGTGAGCCATTCACCCTTCTCCTTGTCTTCGTTGGGGTAATGCCATATAACACTTCCCTCTTCGATGACCCTGAATGAGCTGATTTTCAATCGAGAAGGATTAAGTATTGTACGGACAGTTTACAATAAATATTATAGGCTGGGTTAGGAAATGTGTGGGATTTACATAGCAACTCATCAGGAACACGTCTCCTTTACAGTAGATATCAATGACGGATGCCGAGAACGAGGAATAGAAGTACCAAGGAGCTTCCAGGTATGGCGTACCAAAGAGATGGAAGAGATCTTTTCACTCCCTTGCATGACCAAGGAGGTCGCCGAGGACATCCTTGGTATATCGCGCTTCTTTTCCCCAGACGAGGACATAATATCTTAACCTGTAGTGACATGCAGCAGCTCCAAGTCATATCAATTTACACATATTGAGATACAGGTGTAGCGATATCATCTAAAACATAATTATACTTCTAGACACACCGGTGTTTGCCCTATCTGCTTAGTGTACTTCGTTATTTTGTCCTAGTACAGCACAGCATGTTATGTGATTAATAGTGATATGATTTAAAACAAGAAACATAGAACAACAAAACTTGTAGAAAACACCATGACGCCGATTGCTATTGGTATCTAAGGTAGATACGTGAACGCAGGATACGAAATCTTTACTTTTGTTTGCTTTATCGTAACTGAAGGCACAATCTGTATAAATCAATTTACCACTATATACGTCTAAAAAGTCACGAAAATTTACTTCCTTTTAACTTATTCACATTCATTTATTTATATAAAAATGATATATAAGTGTGTATGTGTGTGTGTATGTATATGTGTGGTGTGTGTATGTATGTATGTACGTGTGTGAGAGTTTGTTTGTGGGTGGCTCATATGCATACATATGAAAGAATTTACGCATATACCGTGATTTTCACAAGTAAGTCCAGTCGAACAGCTTTAATTTACACGCTTTTGATTTACGTATACAACAAACAGCGAACTATTATTCGAAAGAACCCGGTATAAAGGAGAATTTTGATTTGCTATTTACAGGTCTTCTGTAGATAGAGAAAATGACTGCAAGTACTTGTAATTCGTTGAATGTCGAATTATCTCTTAAATTCAGTAAATCAGAACACACTTCGAGGTATGTAGTGCCCTTTGAGTGTAACAAAGTTGTTAGCAAATAATATCTATATGATTGGAATCCTCTCAGAGTTGAACCTGATAAAAAAATATAATAATAATAATAATAAGATTCTGCCTTACAAAGCACCAAACATAAATTTCAGCTTCTGGCAAGCGACTGAAGTATTTGCTTGCTGATGGGCTAAAATAAACTCACTGTATTACTTATGTTCATTTGTAGCGACAGTCATCATTGGAAACGTATGTTTGCCTTTTGATGGCTATTTTTGACGCGAGTGACGTCACCTATCGGAAGTCATCGAAATGCCAAGTCGGGCTCGTAAAGCTTGATCCCTTGAGAGATTGAAGACCGCTGTCCTTTGAGAGCGATTTGATCTGATGAGCTTGCAGAAAAATATTACGGTTTTCCTGTTGACACTGTAGGAAACTTACACTCGTGGTCACACCTCATTGTGTCCAACCTCTCAGATTCGTGATATTCTCGGCCGTTGAGGATAGGGGTGAGTACTGTTTTCAGACTCTGATATACATCATTCTGAACGACACGACTAAACTAATCTCAGGTAAAGATGATATAGATGATAATATATTCAAAGATGATGCTTACTCTCTTTAATTCAGGCTCACACGATTCATTCATGTTAATCCTCCGTTTCTAACCTTTTTCTCTTTTTTTATCAGTTCATCATTAATCGTCATATTTATGTCATTTACTCTCTATGATATATGTATATATATATATATATATATATATATATATATATATATATTGCTTCTCTGATTTCGGAAGTTCAAAATGTGACTGTGATTATGATGGAAATAATACTTTTGATAATGACGATAACAACAGTGATAAATAGTAATAATGCTAATTTCCGAATGATCATGATACTATATAATTACAAAGGATAACTTCAGTCAGGAATTCCTTCAAACTCTCAGAGTAGAAGCAGTTAAAACGCAAATAATACAATAATAAGTTTTCATCGACAGATGAAATCTATGAAAGTGAAAGGCTGCTTGAAAGTTAGTACATCTCATAACGATCTTTGTCGATGACCGTGATATATTCTCAGGTAGCAATCCTTCTGTTGATTAGATCATCCAAAGTTACTATTTAGAGAGGGGGAGGGGGAGGGATTTTCCTCTGTTACTTTGTTGAAAATATATCATTCCAAGAGGGAATACTGTAATGGTCAAGCGCAGTTTTACCATAGTTAACTTCTAGTCATGTCGACTTGCCACTATGATGCGATGGTTTATTTTCGAATGTCACAGTGTTTTCTTCTTTATCGTCTTCACTGAATTTAAAACATCATTAGCTCTGCTCCTCCTTGAAAGGGATATGGAGGAACACAATGAAATGATTTGGAAATGATTCAGTTGACTTTTAAGTGAATATCATGCAGTTCCACATGAGTGCTAAATCAGTTCACTACCATATACGTAGTCATAAATGTTTTCGCTCTAACGCACTATTTACAACATCTGCTTTTTGAGAGTTTTTTTCCAATAGCTATAGACATTGCCTTTCCTCGTTTTCTGTTGCGCATTCAGACGAGTCCCTGGACATGTCGTGTTGCTGCTTAAGATTATCTTTCTGAAGGCAGTTGTATATTTTTCATTGAGTTCGTAATTACTAAGGTATCTGTTTGTTTTTCAAATTCATGAAATTCTTCCGCAGAGATATTTTCATCGCAACTGATTGACAAATTGTCCTTCATCGACGTAAAAAACACTGAATTGATCAGTGTTTTAGTAGTAGCCATGATAAAAGAAATCATGCGCGTACATACTCGAGCAGGATTCGAACCTGCAACCTCCTAATCTCCGGACAGGCGTCATCTCCACTAGACCACCAAGCTTTCGCCCGACAGCAAGTATCTGTTTGTTTGTTTGTTTGTTTGTGTGTGTGTGTGTGTGTGTGTGTGTGTGTGTGTGTGTGTGTGCGTGTTTGTGAAAATTAAATCAATAAAGATTAAGAAAACATGAAGAAAGAAATTATCGACTGTACTGACTATCAGTGTCAATATACCACTAGGACCCTCAAAGTGTGTGCCTGTTATAGAGATGGTGAATTAATCTTCTCAGTTACAAACAAATTGTGTAGAAAAGCAGTGCAGAAGGCATGATGGTTAAAGTTCAACATGTTTCTTTCTAGAATAGTGATAATGAATCACAGACACATCACATGTCTATAGTCTTGATCACTGGGGTGGTGATTTCTATTTGCCAGCATACAAGTCACATTTTAATTTCCCTCATGACAATGAATTCAAAAAGATTATTTCATATTCTTCGCATCAGTTCTAATAGAGGTGAAACGACTGCACAATGAAAACTTTATAAAAGAGGAAGGTGTATACATTTAATAGATTATTGACATAAGAATAAACAGATAACATTCTATGTACAAAGCAATCGGAAAGTTGTGAGATGATAATTTCCACACGAGCTTAACTTCGACATGAATTAAAAACTTTCTTGTTTTTGTTCAATGGTAGTGAAACGTTGATTGCTCTGTTCTTTTAAATCAATATCAACGAAGAGTTGGTTTTCCACTCCATGATTTATATGTCATGAGCTGAAGGAATTCTCTCTTTTTTTTTTGGGGGGGGGGGAGGGGGCGAAGAAGGGTGGCTTCGATGTTTGATGAGAAAGAAATGACGAATACTTCAGGTTACGAGCGTCATAAACCCCAAGCATACTCATCGGGATGAGAAGAAACCCAGATAACAGTTCAATCACAAGGTTACAATCCTGACGAAGCTGTCGTACAAAACGTGACATGGCAAACAATGAAGGTTGCAAATAGTCATGAACCGGAAGCAGATTGATAGAACGCGGACATGCCCTTAGATGTAGACATAGTTCAGGATAGGGGTCACAACATAGCCTTCGGAGTATGATAACGGATACGATCAAAGCTGAAGGGTAAAGGCTGAGGGGTCATGAACCGGAAGAAGAGTCACAGATGTCTGTAACATTCTTTGATGATCAAAATATTTACGAACCGGAAAGAGATTCAAAAAAATAGAGTCACGCTCCTATGTCTGCACGTTATTCAAGGACTATGTCAAAATGCAGCCTTCTGGTTGTAATTAACGTCTTGACCAAAGGTGAAGGCTGAAGGGTCATGAACCGGAAGGAGAATCACCGATGTCAAGGGTATGACACTGACTTACAAAAGATTTACGCTTACTTTATACTACAAGGCTTACAGTCCATTACTTTAACTCTATTACTACTGATACTATCGATACATTGTTTATATGGAATTTTAGTGGTAATATGAGGTGCCTGAGAGGGTTGATTATATGTAAAAGTTTTGGAGAGATAAACAGACAAACTCAAAACAGAAGGATCAAAATTTAAGGGTTAGATCTACGCAAAAAAAGAAAAAAAATGTTGGGTTTCGTCCATAAATAGGGAGCCAAATATAATGATCCTCGAGTGATGAGTAATTTTCTCAACAACAGCCTCAAGAAACAGAGATGACGGGATCTATAAAAGAAAAGTCTATTTTGAGGGTCAGGGCGACTGATGTCAACTAATTGTGGTAAAAATATGATGGTATTTCAGTATAACCTCACATTACAGTCTCCACCTCCATCTGTTTAGTTAGTCATAGATGATGTAACGGAGATTGAAAAGGAAGCTGGAGTCTCATACTGAGTCAAATCATCTTCATTCACACATTTTAACATTGATCAGTCTTTGTCTGACACCATGTCCCTGTCTGCAGGGAGGTGAGACGTGATACTTCCCTGGTGTTTGTATGTGTCTCTGTGTTGATTTGTACGCATGTGCTAATTTGTGTGATGTCTGTGCGGGTGGATACTATTCGTGTTTAAAATGCCATTTGTCTTGCGTTAGATTTTAATTTACAATTCAATAGTCAATATCCAGATATTCAATGGAATGTGTTCTTCCTCATTGGGCAGTTACACTGAACTTTAGGTTGCACTGCCATTGAATGTGCGCTTATGAGTTTTTCGGAGGCAACCACAGCTATCAGACGATGAAAGAGCAAACATCATGATGTTCAGACTTTTTTATCCAAACTTTAGAGACTCGTCGCAAAGACTAGAGCAAAAGTTTTGCATAAGTGTTCGTTATTCAGCAAAGCTGAAAGCCTCAAATGGCTGACATAATTATAATTGGAATTAATGTCAATGGCTTTTCTGGATATGTAACATGAGAAAGACATAGTGCCGCACGCTGCGGGGAGCTGATCACGTGATTCTGGTCATCTTCATACAATTATGATCCGCAAATGCCCTTTGGTCAGTGAGAGATTTTCGCTGACTAATAAATATAAACAAATCTTCATCTTACATGGGAACTGCACGCGAAACCTTGTACCCTTCAGTTTATTGTGTCATTTTAGTCCCCAATTCATACTGTATTACCAACAACTGCGAATGAATATGGGGACAAAAAGCAAATGAAGACAAAATAAAAAGCAGCCAAAACAAACGGCTATTGGCCTTTAACCGACGTTGAAAAAAACCATTTATGAACACAAGTCACTGTTTGCTTGCTTTCGTAAAACAATCATGTATCCGACAATTCAAGTCAAAGTCTTTCTATAAGAAATTATTTTTTCAATGATATTATGTAACATCCAATATGCAATTTTCAGTCAATTTACAATGAAGCGCTGCCTTTATTATTGTCTCAGTTAGCTTTTCTTGTCGTTTTGCTACTACCAAACAAATATAATATTACGATTGATGATGGTGATGCCAATTATAGTTTTGATGAAATGAATTTAATGATGATAGTAGTAATGATAATGAAATGATAATGATACTACGGCTACTACTACTACTACTACTGCTGCTGCTATACTACTACTACTACTATTACTACTACTGCTGCTGCTACTACCACTACTACTACTACAATGATAATGATAACATCTTTTCATTAAACTTTTCATTATCATTAAGCACATCAGAAGCTTTTGCAGCGCAGAAGAATATATGTCTATATGTTTTTGCGCTTTATAAATTGATCTATAATAATAGTAATAGTAATAATAATAATAATAATAATAATAATAATAATAATAATAATAATAATAATAATAATAATAATAATGATAACTATAATAATACTATTGATGATGATGATGATGATAAGAAAGATAATAATAATGATAATCCTGAGAAAAAAGGAGGAGGAGGAGGAATAGAAGAAGATGATGATGAATGCTACCAAAATACAATAACGATGAAGATAGATGTGTATTTCCAGTCGACTCTTCAATCTCTCTTTCCACTTCTTAAGCTGTGAGGCCAGACGTAATGCCCGTAAGTAACCTTTGCTCAACTCCTGAATAAGCGTACCAAGTGCCCTCAAACCTCTTTCCCCCAGTCGGGATAAGCGCGTCTATAATAGCGAACCTTTGTCCTAAAAGTCTGATCAGAAGTTTTTACAAATGCAGTCGATGTATACGCAAAAGGAATATTATGTCAATACATGAACTGTCGTTCACAAGCTGTAGTCTAGTAACTTGTACAGAAGTCTCCAAATTGATGTTATACTGGTTGTGGTCACATGTGAACAACGTGTAATCTTCAAAAGGATGTATAAAGTTCAAAACAAGGCACGAGTGTATACCTGGAGACATTGTTCTTTTTTATCTCTACGTGCAGGTAGTATCATTCTTTATCTCTTTAATGGGCCCGTTAAGGCCCATTGAGGCCCATTGTGGCCCACTGTGGTCCATTAATCTTTAAACTGGTGATGACAATCCTTCTAAAACTTTTCGGAATGCACTCTGAGTTTTTTTTTTTCTTATGTGCTAAACGTCCCCTCAGCCCGATGAGACCATGTGGATATGATTTGACGACATCGAGTGAATTTGTTCAAGAATCAGTGACTTGCCATTTTACCAATGTCCCCTGAGCCCTTATATTCAAAGTTCTATAATCCTATTCTGGTTTTTAAAAAAAAAGACGTGTGCTGGGAGGATGTAAATTCTAAAACGTCATGTACATAATGATATACCGGGATTCATACGTGAACAACAAGAACAACAAGGATAAAGCACACTCCTCTCTAAATTAGTTTGATTTTTTAGATCTTTTAGATCAAAACTTCGTCGTTCTTACTGTTACACTGATATGTGCTACACCACGCCCTTACTGCTATTATAGAGAGAAATTCTGAAACAAACAAACGACAGAGAAAAGACGTGGATGATATTCCCACGTCAAACATTCCTTTCCAACATTCTGACTTCATTTCCATTTGATATAAGGAAAACGATTCGTCATTGTGCCAACCTTTCCTATGTGATAATCTGCTCTCTCTTTGACGTCGATACAAAGACGTCATATTCTGGTAGTAATTATTGATTGGACTGTGAGTGGGATTTCTGACATTTTTCCTTTTCACTTCACCATCTCTTCTCCTTCTCATCTCTCTGCATTCGCTGCTTTTTGTTTCATATTTCCTGTAAACTTTCCGTCATCTTTTTTCCCCTGAAATGATATAGACTATATTAGTTTCTTCTCAAAGTCACCCTGTGGGGAAATAATATTACAGTTCTAATGTGTATCTGAGCAAGATCGTGACTTTAATTATTTATTTTGTTCTCATCATGAGATAACTTCTATTTCCGGTAACTCATATTTCAGTGAAGCTCTGTGAGATAAGGGTAATTTATATTCAACTAAATTAGATTTCATTTAATTTCGATGTTTAATTTTTCGTGATTTCTCACAACAGAGACTATCGTTTCGAGATTCTTGTGATGTTCAGGGTCTATGTTGTTGAATGCTGCTCGCTTGTTGATTTCGTAATGTTTGTTTCTCCCAGTCATTGTACACGGTATGTGTTTCTTTTCCCAAACATAATCCTTTATTTTGTTTGTTGATAAAATAGAGCGTTGCTAAGATACCAATCGTTACTGAAGGAGTGTTGTGATCATGGTAACAGACAGAACTATGATTTCACCATCGTGATCCCGATGTGACAACAAATTCGATTCGTGTTAAGATCCTTCGGTTGCAAACATAAATACAGATATCATGCCGAGGTTCTCTTCCCAAAAACTGTTCACCTCAGCAAAATAAGGAGCTCTATAGTTCACGATGTAATAATTAGACAAAAGGGCAGTTGTCAAATCTGTCTGGTGACTAGGCCAAGCCGCAGTCTTCCCAGCACGGGAAGAATCCTGGCAGCCCTTCTTGTCACACACCTGATACTATTTCGTCTGTCTCTATAATTAGAACATCATATCTATTTCTGTTCTATCTTTTTTAATTCGGAACTCAATTTGGATTTGCCAGCCAGCTATTCTGCGAAGACAGGTCTGAGTGACTCTTCAGCGGAGGAATTCGGAGGTCATTTCAATCGGATGTGGCAGTTTCTAACTGTAGAATCAATCCAAGCCTTGAGGAACGGTAGCAAGATCCAGGGACTAAGAGTCATGAAACTTCGCATCAATAAAATGATGATCCTCACTTAATTGCTCCCCTCCCTCTGTGATCCCATCTTAGTTCTTTACCCTCCCTACTCCCCCTGTGATCCCATCTTACCCCACCCTCCCCTTATGATCTCATTTTAGCTCCCTCCCCTATATCCCCACCTCCTGTGATCCCATTATAGGTTCCTACCTTACCAACGCCAGTGATTCTATCTTATCTCCCTACCCCCTCATCTCCTGTGATCCTATCTTACCCCACATACTCTTCCTACTCCCCTTGTGATCCCATCTTAGCTACCTACCCTTCCCACCCCCTGTGTCCCATCTCACCTCCCTACCTCCCCACTCCCCTGTCTCCCATCTTACCCCCTACGCCCACCTCCCCACTCCCCCTGTGTCCCATCTTATCCCCTACCTCCCCACTCCCCCTGTCTCCCATCTAACCCCTAGCCCCTACCACCCCACTCCCCCTGTCTCCCATCTTACCCCCACCCCACCTCCCCACTCCCCCTGTGTCCCATCTTACCCCTACCTCCCAACTCCCTCTGTCTCCCATGGGTGCTGTTCGTTATTCCGAAGGTTCGCTATATATTCCGAAGGTTCGTTATTCCGAAGGGTCGTTAATCCGAAACAGGGAGGTGGAAGAAAGAGCAAATTCCCTATACCTAGAGGTTCGTTAATCTGAAAATGAAAAAGGGTTCGTTAATCCGAAAATTTGTGGCGTTATTCCGAAGGTTCGTTACTCCGAAGATTGGTTAATCCGAAAATGAAATTTGGAACAATGAACCTTCGGAATAACGAATCTTAGGAATAAAGAGCCTTCGGAATAACGAACCTTCGGAATAACGAGCTGTAACCGTCTCCCATCTAACCCCCCTACCTCCCCACTCCCCTGTCTCTCATCTTACCCCCTACCTCGCCTCCCCACTCCCCCTGTGTCCCATCTTACCCCCTACCTCCCCACTCCCCCTGTCTCCCATCTAATCCCTAGTCCCTACCACCCCACTCCCCCTGTCTCCCATCTTACCCCACCCCCACCTCCCACTCCCCTGTGTCCCATCTTACTCCCTACCTCCCCACTCCCCCTGTCTCCCATCTTACCCCTACCCCCTCCTCCCCACTCCCCCTGTGCCCTATCTTACCCTCTACCTCCCCACTCCCCCTGTCTCCCATCTTACCCCCACCCCCACCTCCCACTCCCCCTGTCTCCCATCTAACCCCTAGCCCCTACCACCCCACTCCCCCTGTCTCCCATCTTACCCCCACCCCCACCTCCCCACTCCCCCTGTGTCGCATCTTACCCCCTACCTCCCCACTCCCCCTGTCTCCCATCTAACCCCTAGCCCCTACCACCCCACTCCCACTGTCTCCCATCTTACCCCCACCTCCCCACTCCCCCTGTGTCCCATCTTACCCCCTACCTCCCAACTCCCCTGTCTCCCATCTTACCCCCTACCCCTATACCTCCCCACTCCCCCTGTGTCCCATCATGCCCCCCCTATCCCACCTCCCCACTCCCCATGTGTCCCATCTTACCCCCTACCCTCTCCACTTCATCCCTTTCACTTTAGCTCTCATTCAGGAAGATTGAATATCCATTTAGTCACTTGCAAATGACTGTCTCGAACACGGCGCCAATTATGAAGATTAAATGACCATCTATTTTTAGGAGATCACGTGTTTTTCTGATGTCTTAAAATCAACATAAACTAGTTTCATTGCAACTGATTGACAAATTGCCCTACATCGACGTAAATAAGCACTGAATTGATCAGTGTTTTAGTAGTAGCCATGATAAAAAATCATGGGCGTACATACTCGAGCAGGATTCGAACCCACGACCTCCTGATCACCGGACAGGCGTCATCTCCACTAGACCACCGAGCTTTCGCCCGACATCAAGTGTTGGTTCTAATCCTTATAGCATGCAGCGGGTACTGCTTTTGTTATTCAAATTTATGAAGTTCTTCCGTCGTGATGTTTTCATTGCAACTGATTGACAAATTGCCCTACATCGACGTAAATAAGCACTGAATTGATCAGTGTTTTAGTAGTAGCCATGATAAAAAATCATGGGCGTACATACTCGAGCAGGATTCGAACCCACGACCTCCTGATCACCGGACAGGCGTCATCTCCACTAGACCACCGAGCTTTCGCCCGACATCAAGTGTTGGTTCTAATCCTTATAGCATGCAGCGGGTACTGCTTTTGTTATTCAAATTTATGAAGTTCTTCCGTCGTGATGTTTTCATTGCAACTGATTGACAAATTGCCCTACATCGACGTAAATAAGCACTGAATTGATCAGTGTTTTAGTAGTAGCCATGATAAAAAATCATGGGCGTACATACTCGAGCAGGATTCGAACCCACGACCTCCTGATCACCGGACAGGCGTCATCTCCACTAGACCACCGAGCTTTCGCCCGACATCAAGTGTTGGTTCTAATCCTTATAGCATGCAGCATAAATTTGAATAACAAAAGCAGTACCCGCTGCATGCTATAAGGATTAGAACCAACACTTGATGTCGGGCGAAAGCTCGGTGGTCTAGTGGAGATGACGCCTGTCCGGTGATCAGGAGGTCGTGGGTTCGAATCCTGCTCGAGTATGTACGCCCATGATTTTTTATCATGGCTACTACTAAAACACTGATCAATTCAGTGCTTATTTACGTCGATGTAGGGCAATTTGTCAATCAGTTGCAATGAAAACATCACGACGGAAGAACTTCATAAATTTGAATAACAAAAGCAGTACCCGCTGCATGCTATAAGGATTAGAACCAACACTTGATGTCGGGCGAAAGCTCGGTGGTCTAGTGGAGATGACGCCTGTCCGGTGATCAGGAGGTCGTGGGTTCGAATCCTGCTCGAGTATGTACGCCCATGATTTTTTATCATGGCTACTACTAAAACACTGATCAATTCAGTGCTTATTTACGTCGATGTAGGGCAATTTGTCAATCAGTTGCAATGAAAACATCACGACGGAAGAACTTCATAAATTTGAATAACAAAAGCAGTACCCGCTGCATGCTATAAGGATTAGAACCAACACTTGATGTCGGGCGAAAGCTCGGTGGTCTAGTGGAGATGACGCCTGTCCGGTGATCAGGAGGTCGTGGGTTCGAATCCTGCTCGAGTATGTACGCCCATGATTTTTTTATCATGGCTACTACTAAAACACTGATCAATTCAGTGCTTATTTACGTCGATGTAGGGCAATTTGTCAATCAGTTGCAATGAAAACATCACGACGGAAGAACTTCATAAATTTGAATAAACTAGTTTTGATTGCTCAGAATTATCTCAAATACATATTTGTAGAAGAAAATTTAATAGAAGAAAGGCAAAGCCTAAGAAAAGATGATGATGATGATGATGATGATGATGATGAAGAGGAAGACAGAAAAGGATTATAATGACAACAGAAAAAAATAGCGAAACGAAAGAACGAAATGAAAGAAAGAAACAGAATTGGAACAAATCTAAACAGAAATAGAAAACGGCAAAACTTCCTCACTCTAACACTTCAGTCTCCAAAGCTTAGACTTAAATGACATTTCGTTTATTTCATGGACTCTGAATGACATATTACCCGGTAGTTTAATACACAGTCACACACGTACGCACTCAGTCATTGTACAGGTACACATCATTTGCTAGCACAACATGGGGCGAGAAAATGATTCCATACATTGTAGTCAAGCTGCAGGTATGTGGCGACCACATTGCCGTGTGATGCAGGCAAGAATGTGCGTGTGCGTGTGCGTGTGTGTGTGTGTGTGTGTGTGTGTGTTACCCAAAAACTTACCTACAAATGTGACCCATTTCTCTCTAACAGCGTGACCGCTTCTCAGTGAACTGTACGCTTAATTAGTAACCGGTGCTTTTATTGAAAGGTATTTTGCTGTGTAGTTTTGAGACATTGGAGACAATAAGGTGCCGAACTAGACTTATGAACATTTTATTTTCAAAAGAACAAGAACATTTTATTCAAGTCGTCAACGCCAATACCAACCAAGAGTGATAACAATTTTAGCAATACTCGTTGAAAATGCAGCAGAAGTAGCACCAACAATAGCAGTTAGAGTAGCCATAGAAGTTGGTGAAATGTAAGACCCCCCCCCCACACACACACACACACAAAATGCACCAAAAAACAAGAAACAAAAAACCAAACAAACAAAAAACCTGATATAATAGAAGTAGACATTATGTAATTTCAAGCTCTGGTATTACTAATCATAGTGATAACAAATTTAGCAATACTCCTTGAAAATGCAGCAGAAGTAGCACCAACAACAGCAGTTAGAGTAGCCATAGAAGTTGGTGAAATATAAGCCCCCCCCCCCCACACACACACACAAAACACACCAAAAAAAAAAAAAACCAACAACAACCAAAACAACAACAAACAAACAAACACACAACTGATATAATAAAAGTAGACATTGTACAATTTGAAACTCTGGTATTACTATTATTATTATCATTATTATTATTATTATTATTATTATTATTATTATTATTATTATTATTATTATTATCATTATCATTATTGGCAGTAGTAGTAGTAGTAGCAGTAATAGTAGTAATGATGGGCTATCATTGATATACTTGATATGAAAAGAATAAGGTTATACTTACGTGTTATGGTAATCATAATGATAATAATTTTGATAATAGTAATAATAATCATAATGATATTAATAACAATAATGATGATAACAATAGCAATGATAATGATAATAACAAGACTTACGAAAAAAAAAGAAGAGGGGGGAAGGAAGAGGAGGAGAAGAAGAAGAACAGTGATGATAGCAAAAGAGTGAGATATATTCAAAGAGGTAGAAGTGAGTTTCACCGAAAGTAAAAATGAGAGCCGTTTCGCAGTAATATACTCCCTTTTGTTTGTAGTAGCAACTCCTCATCGCCCTAGTGACATCAGCAACGACTTCTCGCTATTCTGCGACTACAGGGTTCATAATAAATACGTGACACTATTGAAAGCTAAAGAGAGGTTACTGTTCTTAAATTTGTAAGCAGTATTTCTAACTGTCCTGGACATATTAGAGGTAGGACCGAAAGACAAAGATAATGACTGTTACTCACTCTACCGTGGAAATGCACAAGTTCCCTCTGACGTCATGAACATAATCTTAAAGGGTGAACACGCTAATTATGACGTCATTAGGAAATGCTTGTGTGTGTTAAAAATATTTCTTAATCCTTGGTATGGGTTTTTCTATTTTACTCAGCGATACAATGAAATGATGTACGTTTGTCCCTGATGCACAGTGCGCAGGCGTATACCAGTAGTTGGATGAGTTTGTCCGAATTAATTAGCGGGCTTTTGATCTCCGGTGGGGCTACTGGGCGTGGTGAACAAACCGTCATGCTTTTGTGGCGTAAGACATCAAGTGATTGAAGGTGACTGGAGAATGAATATCACTCCGCTAATCTTCAGACACGTCACAATAGGAGCTTATCTCTCTATTACCTTTCCCCTCGTGGCAGCCGAGGGATCAGCGAGTTGAGCTGCAACGCCGTGCCTTCTGCCTTTCGTACTGAAAGTATACTTTGTAGGAGTACTTAGCTAGTTCCCTCCACATTCACTTATTCCTCCCTAACTCCCCTTCATTTGACATTTCATACGGCATACTGGTCTTTTTTCCTCTCTTTGTTCTTCTATGAATGTTCTCTTATTCTATCCTTCTCTTCTGGTGTGCATAGTTTACAAAAGTGTCATTGTATACAAAACCGCTATATTGGGGATATTTAGATGGATATGAGATGAGGAATTTGGTCCACGTGTTGATTCCAGTATACAGAGGATTGTGTGTAACCCTATACAGAAGACGTCGTTGGACGTTAATAATACGCAACGACTATGATCTAATTCCTTCATATAAGATTAGGGGATTTTCAACACTTTAATGCATAGTTTATGTTGCAATCATATTGTTACATCTCAGCCACTACTGACCGCTAATTTGTGTGCAGCATGTGGTTATCTGTTCTATGATTGTATTTGAGAAGAATCTTCTGTACCCTGAGTATTAATGGTCTTTTTTCCCTTAGTTTGGTCTTAAGTTGTATCCGTGTTTCTATCTTGTTCTTCTCACTAGGAGCTGTTTAAGCTGGCGTTTAAGTAAGTTTCATCGTTTTTCTCTTTAGCATTAAAGGGATCGTATAGTTTTGGTCGAGACCCATCTTCAGGTTTCTAACATTTCTTTTTTTGGTGACAAACCTCTTATGATATATGAAAGAGCATGTAATTCCAAAAGGAATTCAACGTTTATTTTATGAAAATCGGTTTTGAAATGGCCGAGATATCCAGAACAGAGCATTCCTAATAAAAGGTGGGACCCATGCACCTTTTATTAGAATCGCTTTGTTTTACTTTGTGTTGGATGTCTCAGCCATTCCAAAACTAATTTTCATCACATAAGCTTTGAATTTCTCTAGACTGCTATGCTCTGTACTATTTCATAAGTGGCTTCATCTCCACCAATACTATACCATCTCTGATATTCTAATCAAAACTTTGACACTTCGATCGTCATGTTCTTCTATGTTATTATTTCTTTTATTGTAAATCCAAGCTGGACATTATGTATCATTATTATTGTTTTGTTAATCTCATGCATATTCCATTGAGAAATGTTTAAATAAATTTGAAATTGAAACAATTACATATACATATATATATATATATATATATATATATATATATATATATATATATATATATATATATACATATACATATGCATATTATGGCCATGCTTCCTCAACAATATGTGATTACATGGATTATACAGACTGTATTACATCATGCTTCCTGCTAATTGAAAACAAACCTCTTAAATAAAATACAATACAACCGCATTGACCAATTCCCATTAGGTAGATATGGTGATATAAAAATATATCTTATTTTATGTAGATTTGAGTGTGTGCGGATTGCATCCTCTTCATTATTCCTTTTCGCTTTCCTTTGCTCCATTTTTCCTCATCGTGTTAGTTTCATACATCTACATCTGTTTCTATGTCTGGGTCCCACCCCCTGCGACTCACATGTCATCGTACGTGATGACTACATCCCGCGGTGTTTGTAGGGCGGGTGAGTTCCCGTTCCTAATCACTTGTTATGGTCCTTCCCTTCCTCGTGACAGCGACTCACAGAGAACGTGTGACAGTCTATACTCTGTATATCACTCAATATATCACTCTATACCGTCCTATCGTCCTCTTCTTCATGTCTTTTTTTTAAAGTCACCTAGAGACTTTAACACACACTCAAACGCACACACAGAACACACACTAATACATACAAACTAAAACACACACCGACACACATACACACAAACATACATGTATATCAGATTATTATACAAAATGTATATTGAAGAGGAAGTAGACGTGACCGTTGTAACACGAATGGTATGCAGATTAAAAGTAAAATAAAGAGGAAAAACTGCATGGGTTTATTATGGTTCATTAGCAGGAGTCTGGCCAGATACATCGGTACAGTGAAGTACATTACACCTAACTATTCCATCACCAATCCACTTGTAAGCTTGACCTGCTAAGCCCGATTTAATCATCTGGAAAGTATATATGATGGTGATTCCTGATTCTGTTTTCTCATGTTCTTCATTATATCTGTTGGAGAGGTTTTACTGCAAGTTTTCTACCTCATTAAATCTAGAACTCTCGCCATCTTACAGTCTTTCAAAATAAAATCTATGCACATCACAGGAATACAATGTTAACGCTAATTGTTTAACAGAGAAAGTGCTCTTTTTAACCAACAAGGATAGAACCTGAATGTTAAAGCGGAGATGTACTTAAAAATTATAATTTCATATCTATTCAGAAACTTTCCGACGACCTTACACAAAAATACACTATATTCAACGACTTTAAAGTGGATAAATGATGATAAAGTGTTTTCTCGTAATATTTATTTATGATACCTTCTGTAACAGAGAAAGACTGTTTTCTCTAGGCGATATAAATCAATCACGTATTAAGGTCATTTTGCATAATATCAACCCGTGAAGTTTAACATTATATTTTTAGTTAATTTCATATCTGGTACTATAAATGTCACGTGACTGATATGCAAGAACGTTAGTATTTTGTTTTCTCTTGGGGATTATGGAAAAAGATAGATTTTATGTGACGATATTGCGTGAAAGTAAACAGCTATAAAGACTTAAAATTGACGGGGACTGTCTGGTACGAATTTGTGGACTTAGATCTGTACGCTAAATGGAGATAACGGCTTGGAGCGTATGCTACACCTGGACATCCAGGGTTTTACCAGATTATAGCCCGACCTTATTTGTTTGTTTTTTGATTATTTTTAGAAAGAAAACTGGGTCTTTTATTTGAAAAAGGCGTGTACCTCCATAATGTTTTACTGAACCCAATTTTACCATGTAGGAATTTGTGTATATGATTCAACATCTCAGGCTTTGAAGAGGGAGACAAAAGAATATTCGATCAAGGCCTTGTTGCTTATGGTATAATATAGCTTTATTTCTTTTTTCGGTGTTCTGCTTATGCCTTGCGTTAAAACTTTCTCTGGGCATCTGTCTTAGTGCAATGATATACAATTGTGTGTGTGCACGTGTGTGTATATGAAAGCGTTTGTATGTGTAATTGCATGTGTCTGGGTGTGTGTGTGTGTGTGCGTGCGTGTGTGCGTGTATATGACTATGGTGCAGTTGACATACATAAAACACAAACGATCATACCAAAAGTTAAAAAAAATAATAAACAAACAAAAAATAATAAACAAACAAATGAAAATGAAAATGAAAATGAAAATGAAAAAAAATGAAAATGAAAATGAAAATGAAAATGAAAAAAAAAAATTATAAACAAACAAATGAAAATGAACAGAGAATATACAATTATCGTCAACCTTTCCAAACGCCATGACACGCAGATCACACAAATATCCATCGCTGTCATGTGTTGTTGCTGTTGCTATTTCTTTTCTTTCTTTTGGATGTAGTTCTTTTCGCAAGTCACATACCTAGTTGCGTAGAGAGTGTGGCTTACCGCAGAATTAGCTTTGATATCAAATGCTCTTGCTTTGGTTCTCATTCTGTGACTAACTTGCTATGGATGGCATTCTGTACACGCCATTGCGTGTTCTCTTGCTTTCTGTTGGCCGCTGTTGCTACGGTCAGGATATACCGTCGGTTAGAGAAAACCAACGAAGCTTAATCGTTTTTACGATTGCTTTATGACTTTTTCGAAAGGCACAGTTCGTCTAATAATGTACAGCATTTTTATCGTTCAACAAGAAAGGCTGTGAAATGCTCAAAAGCATTATTGTGGGGGTAAACGTTTGGATAATGACTTTGGCAATTGTAGTGTAATTTGATTCCACTCTTATCAGGTCAAACCAATGGCATTAGTAAGGGTAATGAAGCAGAGTCATTGTTTTTCACTTATCTTCAAGACCTGTGGAACTTTGGGACAATAAAATTAATGTAAAGTACATTTTCTGTCTGAAAGTACTGAGATGCAGCAAAGTAGGAGGGAAATACACAAAACCTAGTTACTTAAATGAATATCAATAATATAGTTTTGATGGCAATTTTTAACTAGTGTATTGGAGTATGTCGTAACTGATTTCAGGCGTCAGGTAACTCTGACATTATACAGCACAATCAAGTTGTTTGAATACAAGAGCATAAAGAACGTCGAAACATTAGATGATGCAACATGTGATGTCACTGCCATGAAAATAACGGCTGATGGTACGATCTGCTGTTCAATTGATTCCAAACAACCCGGATGTGCTCAAAACTAGGCGAGAACGTCAAACAGTAATAGTAAAAGTCACATTCTAACGAAGTGCTTATTAATTTGTTGTGTGACATCATAAAACTCACAGAGTCAACACTGTTACCATGACTACCACCTATAACACGTTAATCGGTGAGAATGGGACGTTGCTGAATGAAAGTATTGCATGTTGATAGCCAAAGCTTGATTTCTAAATGTTGTTACTATACAGTATATAACTGTCGGGACACGCGATGACAACATTTTGCAATTGATTATATTAAAAGGCCAAAAAAAAATATGTGAACTTTCCTCGATAACCTTGCTGTGGTTGTCTTGTATGAAGATTTCTAACATGATTTTAGAATATTGCCACTTCAATTAACGATTTGTGTGTAACTTTAGTGAAATCGAACCAATGAAAAGATCGGCAGTTTGTCGCCATCAAAATATACTAAAAATGTGTCCATATGAATCATATTCTTTTTATTTTCAAATGAGCAATCGTTGTTTTTTTTTTCCCCACAAGTTGTTCTATTTTTGTATTTTCAGATTACCCAAGGCGTGATCGATAGATAAGAAGAGTTTGTTTGTCACGTGGTCGCGGCCGATTCTGTTCAGGTCGAGTTGTAAGGTGGAAGTGAGCCGTTCCTCCCTTAGGGCAAGCGACTTCCCGGGGAACTCGTCATCGGATTGTGATAGTCGGTAGGCTGGGCTACGGGCGGATTGATGCACAACCCCCTCCCACCGGCGCACATTCGCGAGCGCACACACACAGACACACATAGGTCCTACACATAAAAAGAAAGATAAAGTAATAATGTAGTAGACGTTGATATTGATGTGTCCTTGTTCCAGTCGCTTGGAATATAACAGCCCAAATAGTTTCAAACGCCTCCAAGACTATTTCCCCCTTTTATGGATTTTTACTGTATAACCAATTCAGGTATCATTACACATAACTATATGGAGCAAATTACCCAGTTACGAATGTATGATCTATCTATCTATCTATCTATCTATCTATCTATCTATCTATCTATCTATCTATCTATCTATCTATCTTTCTATCTATCTATCTATCTATCTATCTATCTGTCTGTCTATCTATAGATAAATAAATAATGTATACCCTTTGTTTACTATTTTAGCCCACAATAAGTTTTATCTCCATTATACTGCCGAAGTAAAAAACAAAAAATAAAAAACAAAAACCTTTAGGATATCTTTTGTACATGTATGTCTATAGTTTTACTGCCATGAATGTGCCTCCTTCGGTATATTACTACATGATTTCTCATTCTCCATTTCATCTTCTCACCGGACTTCTGTCAGTTTCAGTCTCTGAGGTAGCTCCCTGACGACAGAATTCTCATCCCTTTTTGCTCCTGGAACAAAATCGTACCGAGTTCCTCGGAGAGGCGATGACTATCCGAGTCACTATACGACCTTTTCTCTCTGTCTCAACATTCTCAAATTCAGCGCCGTCATCTCTAGATGCCGAGTTAATCCTGCCGGAGAGCAAAATAATGAACAAATAAGGACAACCGCTTTCCCCTCTCTTTCTTTTTACCCTGTGCATAGTAAGGAGGGGGTGTCTCTGAACTTGGCTTTTTTTTTTTCTAGGCTTTCTCATTTCACTTCCGCTTTCCCGCCAAACAGTGCTACTAGTACAGACAATGAAAGTTCAGCGATTATAGAAAGTGTTCTAAAGAGAATTTGCCGCAGACGACAGGGATGATTTGCAACATGTCCTGAAAGTATTCAGCAGGAATCATTTGAGATATAAGTCGGGGTCAGTGAATATGCGATATTTGTATTTCACTACCATGAGATGCCTTTATGTGATAATTTTAGTGTGTTGAATATGTTGAATATATTCAACAACTGAACAGCTGAAAGGAATCTTAATCAAATGTTATTTGACAGAACTTGATTAAGAAATTACTGAAAGTTCTTCAATCTTCTCATGGAGAACATTCTGTAAGTCCCACTTGGGATGTGATCACAGTACTCAGTATTGTTTTGTAGTAATATCTGATAATGTGACACTCGAGTCTACACTCTAATAACAGGCTCGTAACGGGGGGGGGGGGAGGGGGTGTTCAGGGGGTTCCGCGGGACCCCCCGTTTACTCCTTGGTATTGCTCTGTATGTGTAAAATAATGGAATTGAACATAAACTTGAACTAAAAAGGTCCACTTTGTCTTATTCTGACCCCCGTAGAAATCCTAGTTACGAGCCTGAATAATGGTTGCGTTGACGTCGTTGAAGGCTTGCGTTTAGGAAAGGTGTTTATTATCACGCGCTTCTCACAGCTCTTGTGAAAGCTTTATCTATTACTGTGGTAGCTTCAACATTCATTGACGTAGATTTCCTTTTAAGTGTAAAGCTACAACGTTTATTCACCTTGATCATAAAGCGAACGTCAGACCTTTTTCTTTGTCCTTGTTGTTTGACAGTAGTCTTCTTTCATTGTACCAGTAGTACATTTTCTAAATGAAAAATTGCAATCCTCGTCATTCCCCTTTCAATAATGTGTACTTTACTGTCTTTGACACAGGATACGATCTCATTGAATCGGCAATTTCGCATCTATTGCACTTTTGTTTTATTTTCCAACATTTTGAGTCGTCTTTCGACAAATTCATGAAGAGACAAGTTGGAGATCGTTCCCAGACAGAGGATCAAGCCTGATCGACGATCGGCTTTCTCTCATCGTCACTCTTTCCCGAAAAGAGGAGTGTGAGGGGTGGCGAGTGTGGGTATCTCGGGAGGGGTTAGGGAAAGGATGGAGAGGCCTCTAAATGCGGATGAGAGGGAAACTATTCAAACTTCTCTCCCTTTCATCTATTTTAGGAGATCAAGTGTTTGCCTTCCCCCATGAACATGACTCATGTCACGTGACCTCCGTTCGGCTTGTATCTCCTGGCTAGGTTCAGCCCGTCTTCTGTGTCTCCTGGCTAAGTTCAGCCCGTCTTCTGTGCAGTTGACTGTCACCTCTGACTGACCTCCCGGTCTAGGCGCCGGAAGTCTCCTCGAGTGAAGACTGAGACCTCTTTTTTCAGGACTACTACGCGAGATGCTTCTAAATTACATGTGTGTTAAGAAGCAGTTGCATTTACATTCTGTCCTTCTTCACATTACAAGTATGGATGTAGAAAACTGTGCTGACTTTTTTTTTCTGTACAAACAAAATCACAAGTCTGTCATATCCCGATTGTTCTTTTAAAGTCCATGATATGTTTTCCGCAATTAGCGTCATCCGCCTTGACACACACACAGCGTCCATGATCTAAATGCGTCTCGTATGTGGCTGTTTCCTTTGAGACTGGTATGTCTTCATACTTCTACAAATCCAATTATACTAGATCATGTTCACATTGTGTCAATCAGTTTATTGTCAATCCCGCGGATTTCATGTGATCTCTCTGTATTCCCTTGTCCTGTTGGAATGAACCATTTTCTCTCTTTCTCATCATTGATTTCTAAAGGGGTTTTTTACACTCGCAAATTTTTGCTTAGTCCCGTACCAGCGGTGGGGCGGGGGGGGGGGGGGGGGGCTTAGAGTGCGTAATGATCACATAACATCAAATACCGGTGCAAGAATTTAAAACTTGATGTGAATACAGCAACTATCAAGCGCTTTGATTTACTTGGTCTTACATCTTATTCTCTTCAGCGTGTTACAACTATCTCTTGCGGGTGTTGATTTAAAATGTGTCTTCTGACTCTGTCTCTTATGTCAAACTGCAACTTACAATGACGACAACGTGGAAAGGTGAAACAACTCTCAATATTCTGTTAATGCGAATGTATGTAGTCACAGCAAATATTTTCCTACGCCTCTCACCATTATGAACCTAGACATCTAAGGTATGTCAGGTTGAAAGAAAACTTTCTGGTTGTTTTTGTTGTAATGTTCGCTATCAAAATTACATCAACATTATTCTTCATTCGTGTCTTGTGTGGTTTCGTACTGTCTTGCCTGTTCATCTTGATACTGTGGTTATGGAGTTGACCCATTGTTACCGTACCACGGGATGTGCATATTCCTACAATCTTAGCCCAACCTACTCGCTGTGACGTAAGACTCCCCTTTTAGCCTCTGCTCACATCCACCCACGCCATATATCTTGAAATGTCTTCCTCTTCACTGTAACTTTGACATCTGCTACTCAACCTGATTGGCCCTTCCTGCTTACCTTTGATATTTTATTCCTTATCTACATCCCATCCGCAAAGTCTTTTAATACGCAGCAAATAAAAATTGTAGGCGTCACTTTGACCCTCTCCTCACCACCCTTCCCAACTGTCTGACACAGCTTTCAGCTGACAGTGTACTTGATGTCATTGAAGGCAGAAATACATGAATATAACTGTCCTTGATTTGCTCCATTGAAAATACTCATAATATTGTGCGTTATCATTCACACACGCATTCTGTATAGGAGGAGGGTATTAATGGCAGTCTTTTGCAACCAATACGAAGAAACATTGGCTATAACTTTGCATACGATAAAAATTAATACATAAGACGAACTTGTCTGAAAGAAATATTTGCAGGATGGCGGGAGAGAATAAAAGGGGAGAAGGAGAAGAAGAGAAAGAAGAAGAGATGGAGGAGAAGCAGTATAAAATGAAGAGACAAGAAGAAGAAAGGAGAAGAAGATGACGAAGAAAAAGAAGGAAAAAAAGAAGCAAAGAAAAAGGAGGAAAAGGAGGAGGAAGAAGAGAGTTGAACGATGAATTTGGAGGAAACCTCCCAGCCGAGTTGGTGACAACTGCTAAGAAAAAAACAACATAGTTCTTATTAACTTCAGAAGTACTGCATGTAAATTTGCAATTACACTTGTACCATAGTAACAGGTGGTTGGTAGTATATATGCCATTGGGCAGTCTCTGCTAGAACAACTGTTATCATCGTGTGCTGGCCGGATAAACGGTAAATTGGTTTACTTCATGATATAAATGATTTGTGTGTGTGTGTGTGTGTGTGTGTGTGTGTGTGTGTGTGTGTGTGTGTGTGTGTGTGTGTGTGTGTGTGTGTGTGTGTGTGTGAGTGTGTTCATGTCGACATATTGAAATCTAAATGTTAGTCAATGATAACGCTATGAATGTATGAACATACTGTACGTAGTGCATAACTTCATGCTACGGAAACGTGTATAACATACAAACACGTCTCCGAAGTCGTACATGGTAGACTGCATAGACTCTCTGTTCAAAATGCCTCGTCTTCTCGTGACAACATCTGTTACTTACAACAGCCCGACCAGTTTGCTGTGTAACGTTGACCCCAATTCTCAGCAAGCCAGAAAAATGTTTTCACATCTTAACTCATTGACTTAAATGATGTAAACGAACGGGTTCGAGTTTTTCAGACATCACACACTGTACTCAGCACGTTTCCCTCTCTTCCTCCATAGCCTCACACGTACATCAGCTGTTCTAGCGACACGGAGGTGGAAGCGTGGCCATCTCTCGTGGGCTGAATCACCTCGTGCTATACACCCCGAGCCTCCAACTCGGTCACCGCAAAGTTCAGGTCTGAATATAGAACATTTGTCTTTCAGGTGGAAACATTCACAAAACTAGGATTCAGTCATCTGTAGTCATTGTAATGTGACCTTGAGAGAAATTAAGATGGAAGAAAGACATCGAGAGAAAAAAAAAGAAAGAAAGAGAGAAACAGAAACAATACAAAACTACTACTTTTTGGATTTATCTTGTTGCCTAGAGTTCAGACATTAGCTGATATTTGCTTGTTATGTGCTGTCCGTTAAAATAGAATTTAGTTACGGTGACACTACCACCAAGAGATTATGTTGAATGTCAATTTATTCATGAACACTGTCGGATTACATATTCATAAGCAGAAAAATGTATTCTAGTAAACACTGCAAAATTATTCCGTTTTACGACGTATTATATTTTGATATCATAAAATGATGCCTTACTTTTTGGTTTGCTTCTCTCTCTGAAGCTCAAATATCCACCACAAGATGCAGTGCTGGAGAGAGAGAGAGAGAGAGAGAGAGAGAGAGAGAGGGGGATAGAGAGTCTTATGGACATGAAAAGAATGGAATATGAAAAGACGATAATAAAATAATTTTAACATTATGGCGTCAGGTAGCTACCCCTAAATGATCTAGCCAGTTCAACAAGCAATTACATAATTCTTGAGTCAAGCTATAGTCCTCTTGAAGAAACGCCTATACTAGAGTCGTGTGAAATGATAAAAATAAATGATGTAAGCGATCAGGGCAAATGTCTTACAGTAAGGCTAGACGGGAAAGAGGTTCGACTTGGACTCCCGGTCGGACATTATTTTGACCATTGATTTCTATAGGATTTGACCACTGATTTCTATAGGATATTCCCTACAGAGATCAGTGTGGCTTTGGGCCACCTTGATAAAGGACATCTCATCAAGTGTGGCTGGTCGGAGGAGTTTGGACTGAATCCATAGCGTATGATGGCAGGTACTCGTTCATGTTCCTTCCTTTTAAGGTGACTCATTCTAACACTCATCATCATCGGGACACCTAGCCCGTAATTAGTGAACTATATTTATCCACCACATGCTTCTTTCCGCTACCCTCAATTTTCTAAATTCGGTAATACGCGGAGGAGGAAAAAACATGGCGAGCCCACAAAAACGGGGGAAAAGGACAAAAAAAAAATGGTGCTTTGGGATAAAGGTCGATGGTGAACTTTATAAGATGGCAAATGAGGAGTAGATGGAAGATAGATAGATAGATAGATAGATGATAGATAGAGAGATAGATAGATATATAAATAGATAGATAGATAGATAGATAGATAGATAGATAGATAGATAGATAGATAGATGATAGATAGAGAGATAGATAGATAGATATATAAATAGATAGATAGATGATAGATAGAGAGATAGATAGATAGATATATAAATAGATAGATAGATGATAGATAGAGAGATAGATAGAGAGATAGATAGACAAATAGATGGATAGATAGATAGATAGATAGATAGATAGATAGATAGATAGAGAGATAGGTAAAGTGATGGATTTGATACACCATACATACAAACACACATCTCTCTCCCCCTTTGTGAGTAGGGCGTGTTCATAATTTACCTACATTATACTCGTGTTCATAGGTGCAATGGCATATCCTTGATCAGCTGTGTAAACCCAGTCTCTCCTTGAAAATCCTTGACATCACCGAGGCAAACAATGAACAAGAAAAGTATTTAGCTTTCATAACAAAGAGATACAGAAATTAAAACAATATCGCACAAAATTGTGGGTATTTCTCTCGAATGTCACCTTGCTTACACTCTGTGAATGTAAAAACTAAAATCCAGAGTAATCCACACGGCTGACGCCATGTTTTTAAAAATGAGGGGAGGGGCAGTTTATATTTCTGGTGCCACTGCCGGGTTTCATCTGCTAACAATCAAAGAAAGAAAAAAAAAGGGGGGGGGGCAAAGTAGTTACTCCCCTATGTATTCCTATATATTGTGCCAAAATGGGCCCCATCATGCCGGTCCCGCCGGCCATTATCCATACGTGTTATCAATCAAATAAAAAATTGCATTTAAATTTGAAAATGACGTAATAAGGACACGTGAATAACAATTAGAACTTATCCGGGACGCGGACACGGCGGTAAACAAAGTGAGAGCCGTACGCGGTGCCAGGCTCTTCCTTATCTTACGTAATGTGCTGTACATCGACTCTTCTTGGTCCAAGAGAAGCGTTGTGGTTTCAAGTTAAGGTAGTAGCGACGACAGACTTAGTTCGAAATGTCTTGCGGAACTTTCATTATCGCACGTCTGACACGTAGCATTATAATTATAGCCATGGCTCAGAACAAGCTGGAATGATATACATATATAATATCGTATTTATACAAGGCTATATCAAAATGCTTGATTTCCCAGCTAAAGATGTAGCACTTTTCAGCGGGGATAGTCACTATCTGGTTATCGTGAAAATTGATTATGCCAAAATGTCATTCCGCCAACTCGCCACTGGCCACCTACATAGTCGCCCGGTGAAACTATTTTGAGTCACCAGAACAGACTTGTTCTGCTCGTGTGATTCAAAAACTTAACGTTCGTATGAAAAAACAAAAACAAAACAAAACGTAAAATACAGTTCATCCTAAAGTTTATATAGAATTTTGTGACTCAGCCACGTCTCACGTCGATTTTGTCTACCAGCTATAAACACTGATATTGGTTTGTTTAACTATGAATGTGTGTGATGCCATTTTTCAGTATGTTCAAGTTAAGTCTAGATATTGTTTGCGTCTGTACTTCTTATATGAGCAAACCCATTTTCGCCTCTCTTCCCGAATTTTGTCCATATCATAATTAATTCATTATCATCACTTTGATGTTTTATATTAAGTAATGAGATTGTCTTTCCTTTCAGTGAAATCGAAATGCAGCGAAGGGAATAAAGTGGTAATTATGACCGATACAATTATCGAGTTAACAGAGAGAAAGTGCAGCTCTAAATATAAACCAACAAGTTATTTCCATCCGTTGTAGGGGAAGCTGACTGGTTTCCTTTAATGACCATTTAGGGAAGACGAGGCGACCTTTAAGTTAGCACATGCTGTGTCGACGCGTGGTGTCATTTACAGATTAGATTTGATGTAATTTGGGAATTAGCGAGGAATACTTCAATGAGTAAGAAGTCCGGTCCCGTTATAAGGTACCTTGGTCGTATAGTAGCAGACGCGACCTAACTTCCCCTATTCGATCATGTTTCATTGAATCTTGACATTCAGACTTTGCCAACTGGAGCAATTCATCTCAGAAAGAGAAATATCTCCTTGATTTATATCCAAACAGAGACTAGACTTTTGTTCGGTGGCCTTCGTTCCTTGAACGATACGGTTCGAAAATATCATCTTCTCTATGTGCGTTTAGCAGTACAACTGCTGCAGAACCATTGAGGTACTAAATACTGGCAGAAATCTATTACAATATATCGTACATGAAATTTGTATGTGAAATGTATTTACCAAACAAACAAACAAACAAACATCGTCAACAAAGTCACAACAATCAATAGCTGAAATATAGTTTGGCAAAAAAGAACTGGCAATAGCGTGCAGGCTAGTCGAGGCCAGTCCTTTCAATTATATAGATTATAATATAACGTATTTACAATATTCACAGAAGAATTACTATATTTACATATTTACATGTTTTTATATGGGATCATTTATAACATAATATTAAGCATGCGTACTTTTAATATGAAGTGCTCAGTAGATCCTACTTTCTTAATTCAGTCATGTTTATAATGCTGTCGATCTGTTAGAAGAGAATCTAAATTACTCATTGAGGTGGATACCCGTGGGTGGTGAAAACTGTTTTTATTTGTCTCGATTATCACTTCAAAGTTACAAAGATGGCATTCTATGCCACCTGAAGGCTTTATGATACCAGGACGACATCAAGGCAAGTTAGAACCAACATTGTGGACGGTAAAAATTGTATCTAAAATTTCTCTCTCCTCATTGGATGGTTCTGCATAAGTTGGTCACGCTTCGTGTGAATGGACTATTCGCCCTTTTATGCTCTCATGCCATTCACTTTGATGCTGGTCAAAGTTTCATTTTGAACTGTGAACTGAACTCTACAAATTTATTGATATGACCAATAAGCAGAACGTATTAACCCAGTTTAACCGTAATTCAAATGATTTACAACATTTACTAAGATCGCCCAGACGTTGAATACTGTTATTGTTCTATGGTAATAAAAGTCTCGACCAAAGGTCCTTGTAAGTTTGTCTGCGACTCTTTGAATTAAAAACACAATATCACCACGCTTTTAACAAGTGTTACTTCTGAGCGGTCTGGTTGGCTGATTTCTTTAGTCGACTTGTCATTACTTACAGGGAAACTCGAATCTTTGTTCAAATTGACTGTAACAAGGTCAAAACAAAATATTGAATGATTTATCAACTCAGAAAAAAAAGAAAAAAAGTTACAGAATCTTTTTTCATGAGACAGTGACGTAGGACACAATATTTTATCATGCATGGGTCATACGCCACGCATCTCTTCTAAGTACCCGCAAAATACTTCCTTTATACCCGTCTAAATGTCATTCTTGCTAAATCATTTAAATTCTGGAACATTCTCCTTGAAGTCATGTCTAAGAGACTAAACTTTCCCTGTCATAAACGGTTATGCCAGTGTATTACATCGTTGATACCATTGATGTGACCTGGTGATTGGTGTTGCTCTCATCTGGGAACCTATAGGAGAAAATCTCCCTATCTATCTTTGTGTGTGTTTGTGCGTGTGTGGGTGTGCTCATTTTTGTTCTTTTTTTCCGGGGGGGGGGGTGTTCCGATATTAATGAAATTCTTTGTAGTTTGGTCATTTTTATCAGAGTTTACCTGAATATGGAGTAGAATACAATAACCTTTGAACCTTGCTTTTGACAAATTAAAGGGATGGTATAGTTTTTGGTTAAGACATGGCTTCAGGTTTCTAACTTTTTTGGTGAGCTAATGAGAAACCTCTTATGAAACATGAAAAAGCATGTAATTCCAACAGGAATTCAATGTTTATTTGATGATATCCAAAACAAGCGATACTTATAAAAGGTGGGACACACCTTATACTAGCATCTCTTTATTTTACTTTGTATTTGAATATCTCAGCCATTTCAAAACCGATTTTCATCAAATAAACTTTAAATTCTCTTAGAATGGTAATCTCTTTAACATTTCATAAGTGGTTTCTGCGTATCTTGCAAAAGTTAAAAGCTTAATCTTCCTCCCCACCAGTGCTATACTATCTCTTTAAATTAAATATGAATTTGCTTTGAGGTAGCGAATTCTATGAAATCTCTACTGTCTTCTTCCATCTGTCAACTTAAACATGGAATGGAATACAGTTCGATTATACTTGAGTGATCCTTTACATCGTTTTTGTTTTTGTTTTTGACATGCCATGTTAGTCGCCAATTATTGGTGTGTAGCAGAATATCACAATCCCAGCCATGCTTAATTGCAATTAAAAAGGGGTTTTGAACAGTAATGTATATCCATTAAAAAGCTTTCTTCTGTAATGTAACGAAATACCTACTACTACTACTACTACTACTACTATACTGCTACTACTACTACTACTACTACTACTACTACTACTACTACTACTACTACTACTATACTGCTACTACTACTACTACTACTTCTAATACTACAGCTACTATACTACTTAACTATACTACTACTACTACTACTACTACTAGTATACTGCTACTACATACTACTTAACTATACTTGCTACTACTACTACTACTACTAGTATACTGCTACTACATACTACTACTACTACACTGCTATTACAACTACTACTTGTACTACTATACTGCTACTACTACTACTTCTACTACTATACTACTACTACTACAGCTACTACTACTACTACTACTAACTACTACTACTATACTGCTACTACTACTATACTACTACTACACTGCTATTACAACTACTACTTGTACTACTTTACTACTACTACAGCTACTACTACTACTACTACTACTACTACAGCTACTACTACTACTACTACTACAACTACTAACTAGTATACTGCTACTGCTACTACTACTACTACTAGTATACTGGTACTGACCGTGGAGCCGGCAGCGGTTGTTGTTGTTGTTTTTTTTTTTTGGGGGGGGGGGGGAGGCTGCAGGCTGGGGTAAAAGGTCAATGGTACCCATCGTTATTTTCACTGTTTTATTGTTTTCTTTATTGTGATGTCAATACAAGTGCCTGAGCTCTTGGCTTTTTTCAGTGTAAGCAAGTTGTGTACTCCTAACTTTACGATCTTTACGTGTCTGTAAGTTGTGTTCGTGTTACCAGGGTTACGGCCCCCTGCGAGCAACAGGTTTTTAATAGCATAAACTTCTATTAACGTTATGTACAATACATGCTGTAATTTATGGCCCATCCACGTTTTATCTATTTTGCTTAGTACCAAACAGGTTCGATATCAAGTCCAGCGAAGCACTAATATTCGAATATTTTTTTTTTATAAAGTGAAAGCTGTTCAAGAAGACGTTTGCCATGTTTGAAGGCGTGCTTAAAGATTGGATCTTGAAGGAATACAAGTCGTGCCCAGGGTACATTAGGCATGCAACTGACTTCTGTTGTGATGTCCATTGAATAATTTGTGTCACAAGACAGCCAGGACTTGTTGTTTGTCACTGGCTGTTGAGTAAAGCAACTTAACCCGGTACCCAGACATTGCATTGAGGAAAAATAAGATTAACTCGGGTAACCGTAATCGCCATTTTCACGTCAGCAATGTTGATGATTGTAATGAATTTGGGTGATGTTCGTTACTCCGAAGGTTCGTTATTCCGAAACACACAAATACCCAATACCTGGAAATTTCTTAATCCGAAAAAGAAAAAGAGTTCGTTAGTTTGAACATTTCATTTTTTAGTGGTGTTATTCCGAAGGTTCGTTGACCCGGATTCAAATTAAAGATGGTTAATTACCGAAAAATGAAAAGATAACCTTCGGAATTAAGAACACGGACAAACATGACAAAGAAATGATCTCTGGTCAAATTATCTTCCCATTTTTTTTTTTTATTTTTTAGAAATGCATGAAGACAAATGCATGCAGCTACATGGTACAATCATGGAAAGTTTCGTATTTGATATCTACAAATTCAAGTAAAGCTTAGATATAATGGCGATTAATGATAAGGGATAAAGCGTATTTTTTGTAAGTGTTTCTAAGCTCGTCCATATAAAGGTGCACACAGTTCTAAGATATGAACTTCTATTATCATTCAATCCACCTGTCATATGACGTCATAATTATACTGCCATGTATTTGATGCTGTATTAAACCTTGGAAAAAGCATGCAGAGATGGTATTGATTACATCATATTCTGAAAAAACCCAAACATTCGAAATCGAAATAACGATGATTGAAACAATCAAAATGGCGATGCTAGTTTTCGATAATGTCAAGACAAATTCCAAAACAATTTCAAGAGGGCTTTTAGAAGAATGGGCGTATAGAATTGGGTCTTCGACTAGTGTGATATTTTAGGTGAACATTGAAAACAATGACAAGAAATGAAAGACAAATAACCTAAATTAAGTTTTAGGTGAAATCATTTAAATCCGTTCTCACTGATTTCACAGCAAAAGAAACAAAAAGCAGGGCGAGAATTAGACGCTCTAATGCATCAACACACATCATGGAGGTGCACAAGAACATTATAGAAACAATTTAAGTAAGACTCGATGAGTTCTTTGAGAAGGTCTTGGTCCTGTCTCGTGAGGGGTGAAACCAAGGACCAAGCAAACCGAACCTAAAAAGAGACCCTTTCTACCAAGAACCGCGGGGTGTCACAGTTCCCTTGGTTAACGACAGCACTGCCCAAAGTTTGACCCACATGAGGCGGCTTTGAGCTAATATTGACTGTCTCGTGTTCTGCGTGCTTAGAATCTTTGTAGAGGGGTGATTAACATGTGTTCACTTTATTTGCTTACGTTTCCAAAATTATCAGTGTCTGTTAATACACGAGATAAAATCGCTTATGTGACTCACTTCAATTTTTCTATGACTTTGATCACACAATGATCTCTTGATGTAACAATAGAGGATATGGAGAACGTACTGTGATCATGGTCAAAAGGTGTACTTTATGTTTTTTTATATAATGACACGGCGGCGAACTGTGGTTTATTTGTTGCATGTGTTGCCATGTTTTGAGAATTGATGACATGTAGGAACATGACATTTCATCGTGTTACAACTTTTATTCCGTGTTTAATACAAGAAACGAAACTTGTCTTATCAGTATTATAGAACTTTAGGCAGTATGGCAATGGTTATTGGCATAGCTTATGTGCCTTATAGGTCTATGTACGTGATTCTCCCTTCAAAAGGATACCTCATTCGAAACACTAATCAACGTTGGTAATGTTTCCAGAAATACACGGGGCGGGGCACAGAGACTGTGGCATAGTGGCTATGACTCATTACTTTCAATAAATGAAGAAATAAAAATTCAAAGTGACGTCATAAAATTTCAAATTCATTTGAGCATTTGGCAATGTTTGGGCATATCTCAATCATCCTAAATCAATATTCATCCAGATTTCAGTATAATGTATCTCATTGAATTTCATTTCGAATTGACTTTTTTTTTTAAATTGTTTTTATGGCGTTATCACCAGAAAGGAGTCGATTGAAATTAACCTTGTAAAATATGACCATTTTACTTTTTATCTCTATAGCATTTTTTTTTTCCCAACATGCCAATTGACCGACTACATGTGTGGTCATGGAGCAATCATTCAATTATCATTGCTCTCAGTGCTCAGTTTATAAATGCTAGGAACACTTGGCGCTTTCTTAAGTGTTCCCATTATTTGTACAAATTGTACCTCTCTAAAATGGTCTTGAAATGTTGTAAAATACTTTGACATCACCGCATGTTAATCATTGAAAAAAGAAATGGGGTTTAACTTCGAATATTAATGAAAAAAAAACCACACATACACCGATGAATAGATTGATGGCCATTTATATCTTATTTTTCCTCAAGTTTAGCTCTGTTTTTAGAAACATTTATATTACCTTTCCGAGATTTAATTTCATTAGAGTCTGCAATGCTACAAACTTAATAGTAACTTACTTCCCGATGCATTCATTGCTTATTTTAGCCGACATATTTCCAATCATGACTGCAAGACATGAAATGCCCAGAATATCCATCTCCCACTAAATCGCACATCTTGCACGCAGTCGGCAATAAATGCACAGTTTTGTGAAATATGTTGAAACAAATCTTATGACTGGTAAGACTGTAAGACAATTAAGAAGATTATGAACAACACCTTTGTGAAGTTACAACTTGATGAAAAGCTCAATGTAAACTCTTCTTTTTTTTCTCCACTTTGTCCTTTGACAAGAATCAGCCGTTTTTTGTGTATTCTTTTGTATATTAATGTTTCATGTTTTCTTTCAACCTAATTACAAATGATTGTAATCTATAACCCTTGTTTGCAGGCATCATTTTCAATAAGCCTATTTTGGCGCTCCTTTCTAATGATTCCCCACAATCATTATCATGACATATTTTTACGCAAGCGTTGTCAACTCAATGTTTTAAAGACGAAATAAATGAGTTGAAATGAAATTTCAGCATCAAAGGGTAATCTTAGCATTTTAAGATGACCTTTGAACCTTGAACCCATGACCTAAAATGTCCAAAGAATTAATGTCAAACAATACATACATGTATATGTACTTAGTGTCATGAGGATAACTTGTCTACTTGTTGGTAATTTTCTCGGATAGGACATAAAATGGAGGTACTGTGTGTGACAGAGTCACAACTCATGCACATAAAAAGATCCTGCTTCACTTATTCATCGCAAAGAGCAGGGTGTTTAACCCGGTGAAGTGGTCCCGTCTTACATCCAACTGGAGCCCATGGAAGACCAGCTATTGCAACTGAATATGGGCTATCAAGCCATCCTCTCAGATGGAAATGACACAAACAAACAAACAAACAAACAAACAAACAAACAAACAAACAAACAAACAAACAAACAAACAAACAAAGTGAGCCACTTTCGAGATACGGAGAGAAAAAGTTGAATTTCAGCATTTTCTCTTGACTGTTGATCCCATGGTAAAAAAAAAAAAAAAAAAACATTCCCTACTCTCTAAATTATTCATTAGATTGGAAATCACTCTACAAGATTGTGGTTAGAGACAAATCCAAAATTAGACTGAGAAAATAGATTGACTTCTAAATCAATTATTGAGATTTACAATCTCATTTTGGATTTGTCCCTCATCTCAATCCAAGGAATTTAGACAGAATAGAATCTTAATGTGGTAATGCATGTAACACAAAGTTCATGAAAATACCTTAAGGTATTGTACAGATACATGTATTATACGATGGAAAAAGGGACATTTAAACTTTGACCTTCAGCTATGACCTTTGACCTTCAGAGCCCACAAGTTCAGAGGTGCAGCTCCGTTCACTCATGTCTACATGTACGTATGCCAAATTTCATTTTGATACCTCAGATAAGTCTTAAGTTATGTCGTCAACAAAATCGTTCACGAATGGATGGACTATCCGAAAACCCGGCTACACACCGTGGGGAGGCATAACAAACACAGGGCCTTTATAATTCATGTAATATAACCGTTATAGTATGGTTCCACAATTTTCAGTAGTGTCTCAAATGCTGAATGCAGGAGTGTTTCCTTTTTAGATCATACTGGGTCCAAATGCTTTGCTCTCAAACTGACTTGAAAACAAACAAACAAACAAACAAAAAACCCAACAACAAACAAACAACATAAACGTGTATTTCTGATTTTGGTCAGAGTTAATGAGTTTAGCTATAATGTACTTCAATCTAGCCATTCTCCGATACACGGGGGGGGGGGGGGGGGCAGAGTAAAACTAAAAGTTAGTTGAATGAGTACCAGCTAATTTCTGCTGCGAAATTACCTCAGAACATGATGAGAGAATGAACGACATAAGTAACACGCAGGACAAACAACGGACATGAGGCGATGAATGACCGATAAAAACCCATCGCAACAGCTCTCTTGAGCCAACGGGTCAGATGACCTAAAACCTCAAAAACCTTGACCATCATAATATTGGAAGCCCGAAGAACACATCACTCATAAGGATAACGGAGACATTTTGGATTTTGCGTAATCTTTTTTTATTTTTTTTTATTATTCATTAAGCGTCAAGCATATGCTCACCACCAAAGAAAAGGCTGACTCATAAACTCATATTGATGAGGGTGGAGGGAATATGAAGATGCTTTGACACACACTTCTTTACGACCGACAAGGGTCTGTGCCTGCAAAAAGCTTACTTTTTTTTTTTTTTTGGGGGGGGGGGGGGGGGGTTCCGAAGGTTCGTTCATCCGAAAATGAAGTAAGCTTCGTTGTTCCGAAGCTAACTTAGTCCGAAAATGTCATAGAGCTCGTAAATACAATTGGAAAATGAAAAGGTGCTTCCGAACATACCTTCGGAATTACAAACCTTCATTCAATTCCGAATTAACTAACCTTCGGAACGATGAACTGTTTTTTTTTTTTTTCTTTTTCCTTTTCGGATTAACGAACCTTCGGCATAACAAACCGCAACCGTCACCAATGTACTTACTCATTGCATTAACTTAAGCTCCATCACTTATTTTATTTTATTTTTTTTAAATATTTTTTTATGATTCCTGAAGTTTGAGGGGCTTGCCCGTTTGAACAAATTGAGATCCTAATTCCCAAGGGATGCTACCTACCTAGTTCGGTAAAAATCCGTCATGGAGTTTTTATGAAGATGAAAATGAAAATTTCACGCAAGACGGACTACGAACACGGGACGATGAATGATTGTAATAGGTCCTTTGAGCTAAAAACACCCACCCTTTCCCAATGCACACATAAGTATGTCCAATTCTCGTAGCTTGTATGAAACACACTCAATGACACATCAACCACCCTCCTAAACACAGACACACACATACACAAAACACACAAATAATGAACCAAAGGACACAAAAAACGACACATCTCACATGCTTTAGTTCGGTCATTTACCACATCGTCCAAGGTATTTTAATTTTTGTCATTTCAAAACAAAACCATTGAGCACATAAGTACACACTATAGTGACAGGTCAGTCAAATATATTCCATTTCTTCAGCATTGGTATTCATAAAAATAATCATAAGTTACCCCTTCTTCATCCTGACGTCATCATCTGTAAGACTGCACACAGCTGAAAACAAAACCATCCTGATTCAACTTTCATTCAACAAAAACAAAAATAATGTAAAGAAATGAATGGAACTCTCCTAAATCTCCTTTCTCCCCATTTCCAGTAGGCATTGACTATCAGCACTTCCGCTTACATTAAACCTTCTATGAAACTCTTTTTAAGACATGCATGTGAACACTCCTTTTTCACTCTCACTCTCTCTCTTTCTCCCTTATTCTAACTTTTCCCATAACAAAACCTATGTGAAATTATCTTTGGTCCCATCTAACATGCAGACACCACAGGTTTGTGTATGGATACCATAATACAACTAAACCTTTTGTAGCTTGCATATCATACACTTAAAAAGCAAATCAAAATAAGTCTCTACACATGTTATGCAAGCTAAAAAAATCTGACAGTGCAAGCAATGTAAGCAAAAGTAAATACAAGAATGTTTTCACAAGAATATAGAAAGTGTTAAAGAAGGAAAATGATATGTGGAAAAAGAAGGTTGCTTTTTATCAATAGTGAAATCACCATCAAACATTCTTGTAACAACATTAAACACAATACAATATATTCACAAAGTAATTTAACATTCCAGTTTTTGAAATAATACTTTACAGGAAAAAAAAGTACCACTGCCACCATTTTTAAAGAAGCAAAATCCATCTGCACTATCATGAGGCAAACAAGAAATGGGCTCATATTCCAAGAAATATCTGTTAAACCTCTGTGCTCTATGCTACTACTACAAATAATACATACAGATAAGGAAATGGTGCAACACTTCAGGAAATAAAAATACTGTCATAATAATCCAAACTCATTATCAGTCAAATACTGCATTACAAAAATGTAATATAGGGAATACTCTTTTGATGAAACATCATGTCCACATTTTAAACTACATCATTCCTGTACATGATACGACTAAAAAACAATGTATCAAGAGACCTTGAAGAAAATTTAAATTGATAGCAATTTCATATTTCCTCCTTTTCTACAAACAAATCATCATGCTGAATACTATCTTTGTAACTTGAGACCATTTTTATGAAGTCTGATACTATAGAATATCAGGTGCTCTATTATGTAACTAATCTCTACTTTGTCTGTTGTTGTTGTATTTTAAACCCATAAACCCAGATTTGGCTTGAATGCTTTGTTTTACAAACATAAAACTTGTCTATTGGCTACCTGTTGAAACTGCTTTATTTGTTTCTTATTTCCTTGAGGAGCTATCAATGGTTGATATTACAGGTATTGTAGAACAGGGCAGAGAACTAGTGAATTATTTTAAATTATTGTTAATTTGGAGAAGACAACAAACATACATTCAACCTACTGATATTTAATGAACTTGACTTCAATTGCAAGACTTATGTTCAGTAATGGCAGTTGCAAAGAAGAGATCAAAATCATTATGTAAATGAAAATGAAAATTCTTCATCCTTTCCTATGTTTGCCCCCTTGTTGTATAGGATTAGAACTACTCTACATTTTACTTGAATTGTGTGCAAGGAAAACATCCTATGAATATGAAGGTTCTGATGTGACCATGAGGGAAGTCCCTTGTACAATAAAACATCCACAGAAAAAACAAATTACCATGAACAGTGTATACAATATTACACATGTATGAAAGGAAAAGGCAAATTTGCACTAAAAGTTCAAGGCAAAACTAGTAAGGACAATGAATATAAAGCAAAAACAGCCAGGATGATGAAAAGAAAGCAGAAAGTGGAAGAAAGGTGAGAAAGAGAAGAGATAAGATTGAAGAGTGATTTCCTGACATGCAAATGGAACAGCCAAAAAGCAGCAAATCTGATTACTGTAAAAGTGAAAATTTTCCCATTATTGAAATTTTTGCGCATTTCCAGCAACCAGATACGAGCGCGAAAATATAAGCAGGCGAATATTTTTGCTTGCCATATGTTTCTATGCATGATGTCTTGATTCCGCTGAATTAAAAAACGCGAAACTCTTCTTGCCCGGCAAAGTGTGAAAAATTAGTCACACAAAAATATCCACTTTTACAGTATGTTACTATTCTGCATGACATTTCTTTACAGAACTTATGTCTTCAGGTAAAACAAACATTGCATTCAGATAACAAACATTTCATGATATTGCTGTTATTTCATAAACTTAATTAATCTGATATCTACAGCTAGTGCACCATCTGTATGTAATGAAATCTGTGAAAATACTGATACTCACTGCTCACTACTCCCATGATTATGAAGTAGTGAGATTTAGACAAATTGCAGTCAGGCAAGCTTTGAAAATTCTTTGAACGTCCTCAACTGTGCTTACATGTGACTTCTAAACATTACTACGCAATATCCAAACCATGCTACACTGTTTCCATCATTCTTATTCAGAATCTCCACCTCTGTTCCAATGGATTTAAACTGACTCTCAACATAAAATGAAAAAGTAAAATATATCAGCATCATAAATGAAGCATACATTGTAAAAGATGAGGTATCATATCAAAGCCCTATAGCAGGACAACTTCATCTGTCTTGAGCCAAATCTCTCTTTTTCAAGTTTATTTTATTTTTATTTTTTTGGTGGTTAGATAAAACCTAAAAATGGATTTTTCCATTTCTCTGTACAGTGCACTCCCGTTGTAACAAACATGGTTATAATGAAATTCTGGTTACAACGGAGTAAAAATTCAGGCTGAAACATTATCCACTCTATGTTCTTTTATGGTTAATTTGTTTGCTTAAAATGATATAACGAAAGAAAAGTGCGGGTCCCGAGGACTTTTTTATAACGGGAGTCCACTGTACCACAACCCTTGGTACAAAACTCAAGATGAATAAAAACCGAAAGCACACTGTTTACTCAAGCCATGAGCTATCTGACATTGGATCCCTTACATGAATGCTCTCATATGCCCTGTGAATAATTCACTTCACATCAGTAAAACACAAAATCAAATTGATAAATTTCAAAATACATGTACAAGTAAGAGTAAATCCAAAGAGCTATCCATTTGAAGGAAACAACCGTCTTGTTGATAATGCAAATAAAATTGAAGAAAACATTTTAATCTAACAAAATATTGCCTCAGGACCCAAAAGGAGGCAGGGACATGACAGATGAAAAGGTACATTGTAACACTGATCCACTGCTTTTAATAATTCCTACTCACACAGTACTTGTCTATCTCTGTGTCCCATTAGCACTGTTTCTGATGCTTAAAATGAGGTGAGATGCGGCACCATAGAGTGGTTAAATTTAAAAAGAAAAATCCACTGTGGTTATAGCTTTCTCTTGGACACCCCCACAACATGCATGACAACCAACATTTCCTTCCTACTGTCCAGTGTACATGTATGCCTTTTAATCATTTGCAGCATATCACAAATCAAAACCATGTCTGGAAAGAATGAGTATAGAGGGAGATTTTCAGCCTCTGATGTAATGTTTCCATCAGTGTTCTTAATCTTCTCTCAAATAACGTTAAAGTACCTTTGCACTCATTAGTCTCTTTAGATTGTAGAGGATGAATTCACAGCAAATAGTTAAACATTTTGTGATCTCTTTATTACTCATTCATGATCATTTGATCAGCATGTGATCCAATGTCTCCTAGGTAATAAAGCCAGCAATTCTCTCCCACTCTAAAAAGAAAAAAGAAAACTGAAACGATTCAAACTTTTGACTCCAAATCAATATGAAGCCATTACATGACAACAGTATCTTATCCACATTTGCGAAATCATCAAAATTGACTTGGTTGTCTGGGAGACCATGACTTATGAACATGTTGCAAGAAGTTGGCACCAAAAACTTGGAAATTCTCACATAGGGTAGTGAGAGACTGTGTGTAAAGCAATCTACATTAATTTCATCCCTTGATGAAATATCTTGTGACAAACATGAGAGAGAAATATTACACTAGAGGCTGCAGAATTCCCCTAATACCACACAATAACTCAACTTGCACCAACTTCAAGCAGCATGCAATGTAGAATTAAAATATCTGCTCGAAGAATTCTCTGTGATTGAAGAGAAATAATAAAAAAGAACCAACAAACTCCCACCACATCACAGAATTCAAAATCTTCTCACTATTCCATTCCACTGCCAATGCACACTGAACAAGTTATACCAACTTTCAGTTGCAATCCTATGAGAAAATAATTGCTCATTTATGTCAATGTCACCCTTCATAATTACAGTCACCCTATTTTCTCGTACTGCGTTTGATAAAAGAAACAAGAAAATGACACAGAAAACAAGATTCAATCTTGCAATCCCTCAGACATAGAATTATTTGGGAAACATTGACACACTTAATGATGAGTATGGTTTCTTTAAAAGAGCACACGAGCCTACTGAAGCTTGACACAAAGAATTGTAAATGTACCTTACACATTAGTTATACCAGGTATATGCACTTTTAAAAGCAGTTAAATGCATTTATAAATTGTATTCTTTATAGGATTTCTTTGCATGGGTGACACTTACACTGAAGCACTGCATTCCTTCATGACGATGCCACGATTCTGTTTTTTTTTTTTTTTAAGGTTTCATATTTACATTGTATTTCCCTTGAGCAATTTCACATAAAATTCATCTTTTTGTTTAATGCAAACCAAGCACAACTTTAATTGTGTATTATGACTTTTCTACTACCCTTTCTGTCTAAATCTCGCCTATTTTGCTTTAAACAAGCAAGCACTACAATGTGTGGACACTACTCATACCGGTTGTGTAAGGGACAACATGCTACTTGTAACACTCAAAGTTGACAACTTGAGGTAGGGATATTTACAATACAAGAATTGTCTCTACTTTGCAGTGGGAAATAATGAGCAACTATTAGTCTACTCTTGATTGGAGTATTAGAAACAGACAGTGAGATGGGACTACAGGTAACACTGTCCTCCCTCCTCATGCCCATTTGGCTGTTAGTTACCACTATAACTATAACTGCAAAAATGACAATTTTTGTGCATTTCATGCCATCTAAACCTAGCTCCCCCCCCCCCAACAAAAATAAAAAAAAATCCAAACCAAAACAAAACAAACGCACATCTTTTTGCTTGTTATAAATGCAATACCATTTCAAATCTTGATCTCAAGGTATATACATGTATGTAGGTATATTGTAGGGTAACAACTACTGTTATCTGCACTTTTCTTCACATTCGCTAATCCTGTAAGGTGAGTTAATTTGCTGTCGTAATACAGACTATTTACCTTTTCCTGTATTTACTGCTGCTGCCAAAGCCTTTAACTGTCATGGTAGCAGTGAGCTGTTTGAAGTGTTCACTCAATTGTTATGGTTTTTAATTAAAACCATGCGAAATCCATCTTACCTGGCTAACAAAAAAAACCAAAAAAATCACTGAAGCAAAAATGTCCACTTTTACAGTGTTACCTAATATATGATCTATTAGTAGACAGTGATATATTGACTGACATCTACAAACATACATGTGTGTGTGTGTGGGGGGGGGGGGTGTATGGGTGGACTTACAGTTACATGTGAATGTGTGAATGATACATGCCACTGACAGTGATTTAAGTCTACAGTGTAGATCTAAAGGGGAATTAAGTTAAAGTTTATGACAACTAACAAAGTAGTTATAGGACCCATGTAATGCTAGTTGTATTATGTGAGTACAGTGTGGGAGAGCTAAAGAATAGTATTTCATTTTTTCCATAACTCACACAGAAGGAAGCTCCCAAAAACTAATTACCAATGAGCCCAAATAATTCATTCAAAAATACATTTTGTACCATCTACTGTATTGATAATCAAAGCAGACAGAATGGAGTAAATGAAATTTATGTAGACAGACTTACACCTGAAGAAAATTCTTGATAAATTGAATATTTCCATCTTTTTCATATTATGTATGCTTTTTGCCTGTACATGTACACTACCTGTGTGCAAAATTATACAAAGCTGACACACAAACGATATAAAGTCTTCCCTCAACTAAGATTTATATCAAGTACAATGTACTATCATAACATCATCATATTTACTTGAATGATATGTATATACACAAAAGACAGTTACTTTTGTTAAACTTTTGTTTTATGCAGAATCTATTCAATTAATCTTATAATTGATAAATGCATCACCAATGAATCTGAGACAATATAAAATAGATATCTCCATATTCAATATAACAGAAAAATCGCACTGTGAACATCCTAACTGGGGTTAGCTGTTGCTGTGTACAGCTCTGATTTTCACATCCTGCCAGCTCTGTGTGTATGTATAATGATGTACACTTACTTCCCTCCAATCTATCCTGCCAATTTATCTTATTTTTTTTTTAAATTTTTCCCTAAGCACGTCACAAAATTTTCCACCAGAAATTCAATTGGGTGGCAGTAGAACTAAAGCATCACTAGTAATCAAAGACAATGATTAAAATATACTTGTTGATTTTTCTGTGTGCAACCTACTCATGTTTTTACTGTTATTAACAGATTACAATGCCTACCAAAAAAAAAAAAAAAGAAAGAAAAGAAGAAGAAGAAGATATCATACTGAACATGTACCATTAAAAAAATGTAAATCTACTTCAGTATGTGGCTCTTAGCACCTCCAATTCACACACAGTCTTCATAGCTATCAAATTTGTGCAGTGCTCAAAAGTCATGCAACCACTCGAAGACTGCTTAGCTAGGGTAAGAGTGTCTCTATCAAATTTTGTGCATTAAAGTCACATGTTGTGTTCTATCCCTCTATGTGTCTGTTCTTGATAACGTGCTGAGAGTTCACATAGAAAGAGGTGGATTTATTAATAGTACAGCACACAATAAACACACTTCAGATAGAAAGTTGCATAATATGGTGAACAAAATATATATCTTTACAAGTATTAGGTTTTCTTATATGGAAGTGCTTTTAACATCAATTCACATCAACAAAATTTGGCTTCACTTCTTTATTTTTCTATTCCAAAACTTCCCCTCTCTTTTTACACTATGCTAATAGACACAGTTTCTTTCAAACTAACCTACTGGCTGTGTCTCAGCCTACCATTAGGATCCCCTAGCTGGGCCAAATGTGGCAATATCACACTTACAATAAATCCAAGCATTATTACCATAAATCCACACATGTTGATTGTCATGTATTGCATATTTGGAGTATCATACAAGGTACACAGTAAGGTACATATCACACTGTTCTAAGATGAAAACAATTAATCTGAGTGTAATCACTGCCAAAAAATAAAGACATCATCAATCTGCTGATTTAATCTTACTCAAATCTAGATTTTTATTGACAAAGTTCCTACTTCAATCCACTATTTTATTCTATGTTTGGTAGATCAAACCCCTGCTTGAGTAATAAAGTGTGATCTATTTCTCAACTATAATCACTTCAAACTCTGTATACATCTCTATGTCACTGTTAAATCTTGTGTATACTATGTACAGAGAATGGAATGGAGGGAGTTGATTCAGCGCGTCACATCAAATTATCTTACAAATCAGACGTAGTCCCCATCATAAATATTCATATGATCCTTACAGAAATACATGTAGTAAGCAATAACAACAAAAAAGATAAAGACTTGCAATGAGGCCACTACACAAGAAGAACAGAAGATTTTCTGGAAAACAAAAGAAAACAAAAAACACCCCTTCAGACTGGTATTTTTATAAGTAAAAATGTGATAACCTCCACAAACTCACCTAATTCAACAATGCTCTCATTCACATTAAATGATTAAAGTAGCCATCTCAACGCAATGAATGCCATACTTTGCTCTATAAAGCTACAAAGTACACCACCTCGGCCCACAGGGCCCAAACTAACTGCCTCTCCTCTATCCTATGCCATCCAGGGTTCTATTCCTTGCATTATTTCAATTTACATCCAGTCGCTAACACAGAGCAATAATTTGCTTTCAATCAACATAAGGGGAAGCAGAAACATGTCTGTGAGATTCAATGTGGAGCATAAAAATAAACTTATGTTATCGTCATAAAGAATATAGTTGTAATTTCAAATACTAGTAATGAAATGTGCATTGAAATAAATGAAAATTTAACACAAGAAGACAAAAGTATGAATGAGTCTGTTTTGCCACATAATTTCTTTGTCTACCTTATATAACAAGGGTTGGAAAAGCTCTGCTTAATTATACCCTGTATGACTGAAACTATTTTGTAATGGCCTGCTGGATGATAGAAAGTGAGGCAGGAGAAACAGACTGAGTAAATTATTGTAATATATATTGTCTCATAATCTCAAGAATAAATAATACATATTCATTAAACACTCATTATGCTTCATTGATGATACTCATACAAAAATTAAAACAGCATTCTACATCTGAGTGATATCTAAATATCTAGAATTATTGTAATTACCTAATCTTGTTTTTTCCCCAGAAAATCCTGTCACCAAGATTGCTGTGACATAAAATCATCATTCCGTCTAAACGTTAGAGATGCATCTCTTTCTAGTCATCACTGTGTACCAGCGGTCCCACATTCAGGGAGCAAATAACATCTTAAGTAAAATTTGTCTCTCATGACTTCCATCCATCCTCTGTGGAAGAAGATAAAATGTGAAAATCCATCAAAAACTTCACTATTACCTCTGGTGACAAAAAAAAACAACTCTGATAATATGCCGTGTACAGGAGACAATAACTCCCATAAAATAGACTCTGATTCCTCATTCCATCTTTCCATTGAAAACAGATAGATAGACGGATAGATGGATGGATAGATGGATAGAGAGAGAAGCAACACAGGACACTTCCATCTTGTCTCCATGCATCCCAAATAGACGGTTCAGGAGTGATGCATTCCCAGAGTTGCCAAGGGACCAGGAGGATGAGATGGAGTACCATTTAGACAGAGGTCTCGTTGTCCGGGTATGGGGGTGGAGGTGATGATGAGCTACCACCAGAGTAACGGAACTGCTGGGGGACCTCAATGCGAACCTCCTGGATGCTGCCTCGATGCTGGTCTACGTAGGTAGACTCCCTGGGACTGCCTGGAATGGTGGGTAGGTCCAGGGTGGGACCAGATTTCCTGCAGCGGGATACCACAAACATAGATTAGTTTCTAGAGAAAGTAGACAGAGATCAAACCTATTCCCATATCATATTGGAGAGAGGAAGAAGAAACCTATTAACATTTTGTGTGAACAGCTGCAACCAGACTGATCAATTCTACAAAAAGAATTACCATTTATATAAAAATGAATGATTTTGACAAATAACAGTTTGAGTTTACAGCCTCAAGTTAGTGAGAATTACTTTTTACTCTGAAATGATTTATTTTAACAACTAGCTTAATTTTACAACATTAAATTTGGTCAGGATTAGTGAAATTAATGAAACTTAAGAATTTTTTAATGCCTCTAACTTGTATGAAATATCCACCTCCCTGACAATTAGTTTTCAGTCCACTCGTCTTAGTCACCATGATTAGAAAGTGGCACTTCCCTTCAACACCATAAAACTAATTCCCACACAGCAATTGTTGCTTTGCTATTTCTCCTTTTTACAGTTGTGCAGCCCCCGCTATTATTGGCCGACTTTAATTATCTAACTCATTTTGGTCAGTGAAATGAAATGATGCATTAAGTGATTGATACTACCACATAGTAAATGCTCTGATGCTGTTTGCAGTACATGCATGAAGCATCTATTTCACTCAGGACACACTAGAAGGCAAGTTACAACATTGGGAGGGTACGCTTTGTTTCTATCATTTCTGGCACAATCCATCTGCTCATAAAAGACAGGCAATTGTTTCGTATAGTGTTGTAATAAACTGAAAGAATAAGTAATTTACAGGGCATTATTATTGCACAGGATAATAAACTGAAGTCCAACTAAAAGGGTTCTTCAATAACTATTTGCCTAAAACAGAGAAAAAGAAAAAAGAAACAAAGACAAACGCTAATATGTACTTTTGAAATCAAACACTTATGGCTTATACATTTATCATTTCACAAAACATTTCATGATGGTGATAAAGCGGCAATTTTTCCATCCTCCACTCTGGAGTGTACAACCTGGGTCTATTCAATGTGCTCATATTTTGTACATGTATGTACCAAATGCTTGTACCTTGATCAACCAATACCCAATGAATCTACTTGAGCATAACGCTAACATGATAAATGTTGACTCAGTACAGAATTGCCTTTTTATTTCAATATTGAATACGTGCCTTTACAAGATCAATCATATATATTGTAGTTATACATACATATAAAATGAATCCCTTCCATGTTCTGAAGCTATATTCTTTAATTCATCTGAAATTCATCACTTTGCCAATTTTTGATGGTAAGTGTCTTTCAGTCTGTACAGCATTTACATGTACATCACATTCATATCAGAGGTTGATGGAAATAGCTTTAAATGTTCTCTTAAACATTTAATGATAAACCAATCATATCACATTTTGATCAATCAATATTTATATTAAGCTGGTAGCATCCAGTGCCACTTTGGGACGCTTCTTTTTCTTTATTTTTGTCATGGCATAAATCTATTCAACAGTCTAACAAAAGATTTTTACAGGAAAGTTAAACTGACACAAGCGATCAATTCTCAAAAAATATATGGTGAAATAAAGACCCCAGTTCTACTATCTCACATACGTTTTGTTGTGGTTTTGTACTGTGACAGTTGCAGTAAGAAGTCTATTAGATGTTTGATTTTTTTTTCTCTACCTGAGAAAAAGTCAATAAAGGCAATTTGAAACTTGAACACATAACCAACTCTCTGTGAGGAATCTACCCATACCCATGAAAATAACACCTCTCTCCACACTCATTTAAATTTGACTTTGACTGATCCTGACAATCATCATTTTCACTTCTCATCACTGCAGAGCAAACAATTTGAGGGGATTTTCTCCTTTGTGATTAATGACATCATCCCAAGAGAGGGTTGAAGTCAAGGGCACTCACGTTTTCTTCCATGTGAGAGAAAGAGAGGTAGGATCAGGTGGAATTAGTTTTGGAACCGGTCCAAATGGGGCACCCTTGCTTGACTCTTGGACTGTATCCAATTGTTCTACATCTGAGGGCCAGGTAATGTGGTACCCCTCCACACCCTACCTATACCCTTCTCATTCCTCATCAAGTCTTTAGAACAGAGGCTGAGCATGGAATCTATATTGTAGACAACTACCATTTCATTTCAACTTAGATCAGCAGACTGAAATGCCTAGAGTATTGCAGATAATTTGTGGACAGGGGGAAGTATTTCCTCACCAATCCTTCTCAAGTCACATTTTGGAATATCCTCAGTCAGTAGCATTTCTTTTTAAAGGTTCCACAGAAAGTATAATTCACGATACAAGGATAGATCATGTGTAACAAAATGAATCTTGAACTCGTTGCTCGCTAATGTTAGAGACATTGCTGTACTTTTCTAGCAGACTTGAAATGGTGGCAGTTCCTGGGACATTCAATTTTGGCTTATGATTTTCTTGTGTGTCCATGCCACAAACCTTCTTGATAGCACTTTTCTCTTACACCAATGGTAACAAGACCCTAGACTTCATTGTTTCATTACTTTGGATCAAATATCAGTGATAATTACAGTATTTACAATATCATTCCTCACTGCCATTGCACTTGCAAAACTGCAAGTAATCACTGAATTAAAAGCAAAAGTAACCTTGAAGCTCAAACCAATGCAATCTTCTTTACATTTGTTTCATGATTAATGGTATTAAACATCCTACAGCTCTGTGGAAATTATCATATTTCATGTTGTTATTGAATTCTTTCTCTAGACATTATCCACATATCTTATCATTATTATCATCATAATTCTTTGGAAACAGAGAACTGTAGACTCACTCTTTTCCACTGGCCTTCCTGTGTACCACATGTCCACCCTCTGCATTCTTGGCCAGAGCCTTCCAGACGCCAGTTTTTGCCATGTCCTCTGGGATATTAATAGTGGCCACTTCAGGGTGGAACTCCACCTTGTCTACTGGGATGCTCAACATGTTGCCGTCGGAGAGTGGTAGCTGGACACGCCCTGGGATGTTCTTGATCTGTGAGGAGGAGGAGAGACGGGAGGGGGGATAGTGGATCAAGTCAATTGCTCAATGAAGAGATGACGTATAATTCAGGTGACAATCTGGACTGAGATGTTCCACAATACATTGCACCTACTCTTAAGGACTACATACATTGTACACATGGTTTCACACAAACTTCCCTTCCCCAATTCATACTGTTCATAACATGCTTGTGCGAGGCATATTACAATCAAATCAACGTGACTTTGTAGGCAGTTATTACTTTGATAATTCAAGTGGAAAGGATTGAATATCTTTCGGCAACAAGCAGATGTCTTGAGCAGTATGAGAAACTACCATGAACTTTTAAAAATAACGCTTAAACTTCCCAAAGTCAAGCCAAATGCAATTTAAATTGCTTCTCAGACAGGTGTCTGCTCTTTTTAAAGTAGAATTCTATGAGCTTACACAAGACAACTACAGTGTTACAGAACATATTTCTGAGCCTGTTCTGGTAATGACAAAACAAATTGAACACATTATTAGAGTTCATTCACTGAAAAGAATAAATCATGAAATCAAGCATTGAATCCACATTAGGTTCACTTCCTACTCATCATCACAGGTTTGTGCAAGTCATCTTATTACTGAATGCACAAAACCTTCATAGTAAGATTTGACTGTGATGAATTTGGTAGAAAGGAAACAATTAGTAGATAAAGAAAGTTACATACTCTAGTAGACTGACTGAACATTACACGTGAAAGATTATCAAATTCATGAATATCAAACATAACGTATCTCAATTTTAACAGTGAAGAAAAGTAATAAAAGAAGTGTTATGTTAGATACATGTAGTAACACACTCTCACAGTTCAGAAAAAAACCTGTCATCTCACAGACAAAATGTTCTCATAATTGACACAAAATGCATTCAATATTCAAGCATCTTGCAGGTATAATATTTCTTCTGCGCACATGATGGCATATCTAATGTCTGTTCCTATTCCTTTTTTTTTGCTTCATACACTGTAGGTGGTATAATACCTGCTCCTAATAGTGGCTACTGTATGTATTTGCAAGTACTCATTTACAAGTAACACGATATAGTTGTAATTTGAGAGTAGTATAACCCCTCACCTCCCCCCCCCAAAAAAAAAACAAACAAAAAAACAAAAAAACAAAAACAAAAAAACAAAAACAACCAAACCATCAACCCAACAACAGCATACATGTACTTAAGAATATCTTTGCCCATGTATTCACCTACAATGTGTATCCATGGTGCTACAAACCTTGCTTGTCCAGGGCAAGTGAAACTCAATGTCAAGCAAGTGAAATGCATTTGAACTTTGTCTGTTTTAAGTATGAAACCCTTGCCAAAACCCCTTCAGGCAATTAGGAGACATATTTGTATTTCTGTTGTCATGCCATGCCACAGGACTTTACATCATGCTTTTTTGTGTCCTATGTGGAATATAAAAATGGGTAAAATTTAAGGTATCATAGGAAAACACTGTTATCAAATATGAGGATACCTGTCTAGGAACGTGCGTTTGACACTGTGCAAAGCTGGAAACTACTCCAACATTAAAGTGTATCCAGCTTTCTTTAATAGGTACAGTGCAACACAGCTTGACATTGAGGTGTGCTGAATTGGTAAAAAAAAAAATTATGCAGTCATCTCTTATAAGCAGCTGTTCCCTCTACCCTAGTGTCATATACTGTACATGTGTATATGCTGTGATTTTTGCATACAGATACTTTCACAAATGAGAGATCACAGAAATTTTTGTGAGATGCCACTTTTGCAAATTGACACCAAGACTATCTTAAAGGGAACGTAAACCCAAACAACAATATGGATTGAGTGAAAGCAGCAACATTAGTAGAACATATCAGTGAAAGTTTGAGGAAAATCGGACAATCAATGCAAAAGTTATGAATTTTTAAAGTTTTGATGTTGGAACCGCTGGGTGAGGAGACTACTAGAGGTTATGACGTATGAGTGGACAACAATCTAAAGAAAATATAAAGAAAATTCAACAAAAATCCACTTTTCTAGAATTATGAAAGAACACTTGACTAACCGCTTTCGGAAAGCAGGGGGAATAATTGCTACCCTAAACATATGTCAGTATCAAGTTGATGGAATTTGTAATTTTCATGAAAAATGAATTTTTGTTGAATTTTCTTTATATTTTCTTTATATTGTTGTCCACTCATACGTCATAACCTCTAGTAGTCTCCTCACCCAGCGGTTCCAACAACAAAACTTTAAAAATTCATAACTTTTGCATTGGTTGTCCGATTTTCCTCAAACTTTCTCTGATATGTTCTACTAATGTTGCTGCTTTCGCTCAATCCACATTGTTCTTTGGGTTTACGTTCCCTTTAAGGGCATTATTGCCCTAGTGCACAGTGACATTTTTGTGTCTTGTTAAATTTGTGGTCCAACAGAAGTCACGATTTCTGCAAGAAATAAAACCCTTGCAAATTTACAGCTTCTGCTGTAGGAGGAAGTCATAACAGATGGGTTTGTTAAGCTGACAGAATTAATTTTAAATAAATTTATATCTAAGAGATTATGGTCTGTATACAAGGTACCTAAAATTTTGATATGAATGTAACCTACTCTTTCTGTTTTGGAATTTTTGTGTTATGTTACGTGTTGCTAGATACCAAGAAAGGAAGCTGCAACTGATCAGATTAGCTCTGAAATTGTTGCAAATAAAAAGAAGTAGAAAGATTACACAGCTACATTGTACATGCACAACTTAATAGCACTTGGTACTTTTCATACTGACAGTTGGTTTCACATTGTCAGAAGGAAGGTATGAAAATGGCTCAGATTTGCTGGAGAATGATGCCTTAACTCAGTACAGTCATTAAGACTCATTTCTTGATTTGTGTGCAGATGATGAAAAAAACAAGCAAACAAATGCAATGTGACACTAAACAAGAGAGACAAGTGTAAAAATAACAACTTTTACCAATCATTACTCTGACAAGTATAATTGAAATGACTAGTCAAACATCAATAACCTTACTCACACACACTTACTCTCTCTCTCTCTATGCTTCTCTTTATACATTATACAGCTGTACCTCAGTTTTGAGCTGGCTCATAGACCAGTCTTTATGCTATAGTGTAGCCAAGTGTGTGGTAGCTTAGGTCTACCTGCCACTATCAGCAAGTGTATTTTTACTACAACAGCACTTCCCTCTATCATGGGATATTACCATTAATGAGGAACATTCCATGCCTTCAAACAAATCTGCATTGCATATGATGCAACACTCACCAAAATACGTATATGAATATGCAGCCTTTTCTTTCTATGTTTTGTCCATATGGACTTAGACCCTGTTTACAGCGCGAGGCTCGGCCGTGGCCGAGCCCGCTTCATTTCGGTGTAAACGCGCAAAAGGCCAAATGCGGGGCCAAAATTGGCCGCGCACTTGGCCTCGCTCTGGAGGTGGCCCGCTTTTTCTCAGTGTAAACGCAAGCTGGGCCAAATGCGCGGTCAATTTTAGTCTGCCTTCCAAACCCTCTGCCCGTTCTATTTCACTATTCAGGATACTAACCCCCTCAACGTTGAAAACTAGTATAGTTTAAGGTGGTTTTGTCCTGCAAGGATTTTTCCTTCGGCAAAGGCCTTTGCCCGAACGGCGACTTTGTCGCCACAGAATTCAGTTGGCAAAGGGTCTGAAAACCAGACTATACCAAATTGCGTTTGTTTATAAGCAGAGCGCCACTACGACAAAATATTGAAAGGTTTGAATTAAAAGCGCGGCCGAGCTCGGCAGTGTAAACGGACAGAATTGCCGGGCTCGGCCTCGCAATTGAGGCTGGGCTCGGCCGCGGCTTGGCCGCGGCTCGGCCCAGCCCGCACTGTAAACGGGGTCTTATACTGCAATGCAGTAATGGTACTTTGTCAACAGACAGCAAACTTTTAACACGTATGAAATTTGCCTAGCTTGACCTTGCCAGATATATGTACACTGTATCTATTAATTTTACCTTGTCAAAAGAACAGAATTTGTGGCTGCTTGCACATCCCTGGGTGCAATTCAAAGGCAAATCATGCAAAATTGTGTTTTATCTGCAGAGTAAGCATCTTGTTTTTTTTTTTTCCTCACCATATTTCATTGCAATATACATTGTGTAAGCGTCATGCTTTAGTCATGCAATGTAATATTGCATAGTGTTTTGATAATTTTTAAGTGCACTGTAAAATTTTGCTATAAAACACAACAGCTCAAGATTATTTCATGTGGTCAGTCTTTTTTTTTTTTTGATATAAAAGAGATTTTGTTCACACACAGAAATCTGATGTACAGGAAATTTTCTCTCTCACTTTTCTTCCTCTTGTCTTTAGACAAAGTCTATTTCATACTACAAATTAGTTAACAAGACTAGCTTGCACATTACTCACATGCACTGCACTGGTTTAGTTTGTAGTCAATATTTAGAACAAGGCATTCTGCAGAACACAGAAGACCAAAGTAGTTCTATGCATTCAACCCTGGTCTGATTTGGCTGTCTAGCAGACTTCAGAGTTTTCTCTACTTTATTATGTTTGTTTTCAAGAGAAGGGAGTGTTCTCTTTAACATACTTTATACCCAATTTGTTCATCCTCATAACTCCTTTACTGTGCAACCATTAATTCATGCTACATGCGATGTTTTTCCAAGAAGTTTGGTGCTACAGGCAGAGAAGTGGTTTGCTAACACGTTGGTGTGCCAGACTGGAGGTAAAGAAAAAATCTTTCTCCTTTGTCTAGCTAGTAAAGGAAGGAGTTGGCATGACAGTAAATGCTGGACATAGGCCTCTTGCACACAAGAAGTTTGCCATCATTGTCACCTGTAGTAGTTATCATAGCAAGAATGAGGTAGCAGCTGAACTGTTATTTCCCTGCTGCTACCATAGCAATCATTGCACTTTACAAGAACTGCAAACCTCCTAATCAAAAGGGGCCTAATTTCTTGACATCACATCTTACAGCATGCTCCTGATTGGCTCCCATCTAGCGATCCAACATCTCCACCCCCCCCCCAAAAAAAGAAGAAGGAATGAAACAAAGTGTTCGTGCTGTAGCATCCAGCATGCATCTAAACAAGGTCTGTACCGATCCGTTTCTCTCAGTGCTTGCAGAATTGTTGCCGTTTTCTCCAGACCAAGTTGGGGAGGTAGGGGAGGACTGCCTTACCCCCTCTGCTTCTCCCTCTGCCACTCCTAGTCTTTCTCTGCCTGTATCTCCATTCGCAGTCGCCTGTTTAAATAGTGTGTGTGTGTGTGTGTGTAGGTGTGCATTATTAGGTATGTGCACCAATGCACAAGAAAGAGACAATACCAGAGTTTACAATGTAACACAGCACTTCTTCTTTCTCAAGCCATTCTTTTTCTTTTTATCAAGCAATCAAAGAAATGCACAGGCCATGCAACTTACAAACTTGATGAAGTGAAGCATTTTGTTAGTGTACAGCAGATGCAGGTTTATCCTCCTACCACAGGTACCCACACATTTTACAACAATCATTCCAACAAGCACTATACCACACCCTCAAATTGTAAGTGAGGCTAAGTCAAGTCCCATCCTTGCATAGTTTAGCTGTTCATTTGTCTTCCTTGTTTTTGTCCCATCACAACACATGTCAGAAGACATTGACATTGTTACATTACTGAAATACCAGCCCTCAAGCGAAAACTGCTTGTACAAAATGATTTGCATACGACTTGACATGTACACATAAAGTGGAAAATGAGTTATTGCCATACACAGTATACAAGCCTGTGAATTCCTAGACTGAAGATCCCCAGTACTTCTGTAGCATACAGCAGTAAGATTGGTGTGTTCTTTCCAGTGCATCACCAAGTTGAGAAGTATGACTGTTTTGACAGCATTCATTTCTAATTCAAAAAACAGTGAGTTGATAATGGTAAGAGCTTTGTCATACAGTGTGTTGTAGATGAACTGTTTTATTGTCATAATTAAGATTTCTTGTATTATCATTGCTATACCTTTCAGTCCTTTCTTTCTTTGTGCCCACTTTGGGGATGTTGGCTGTGACACTTTTGATACCTGTGGTAGTCAGTTTTTAGATCTGTAGAGAAAAATCATGTTTTAAGACCCTGCACATATATCGTAGTGGCCATCTGTTACTGGCCACCTTATTTGCCTCCAAAAGGCAGGTTTTCAAAATGTACAGCTGCAACTTGTACTCCATCCATCTAATAAATTCTAATTTTTTTTTCAGCATCTCATGTAACATCTTGTGTGTCTTGATACTTCCAATTCAATTGCAAACCTACAAAACTAAAAATAAAATTCTGCTTTTTTGCCCTCCTTTATCTCTTAAACAAATCTACTTATATTACATTTAGGTTATGATCTCTTGTATCCGTACATGTACATCTGCAAAAGACATGCATGTGCCATTTATTGCAGATATTGTGATCTAATCAATTTGGCCATCACCCTCTCCACACACACTAACTTTCTCATTTCCCCTGACAGGTTGCTACATGAAGGTTTAATGCACTTTATGATAGATACCTGTATCACTTCTGTGACTCAATTCCTGAACTTCACTTTCCATTCCCAATGTTAATAGTCAAGATGCAGATTGTTCAGGCAGTGGAGAATAGATTGATTAGAAGAATAGACTGGTTGAAGGATTAAAACACAGAGTGGGATGGGAGAGCAAGCAGGGAGACTGTGCAACAGAGAAAACTGATTGTGCATGCCTGCCATGCTTTGGATGAACACGTCAGAGATTAAATCATTATTATTATTATTTTTTTTTCCGATTCCAGACCAAGAGGGTTTGAGGAAAGTAGAAACAGGAAGTTGAAAATTAAAACTTGTGTTGATTCAGGCTCCTGGGGGAATGTACCTCTTGGGATTCTTAACTGTGCATAGAAGCAGGGCACAGAAGGCAACAGCTAAGTTGTACTTTTAACAAAGTCTGACCAACATCTCAAATGTCCTAACATCTCTACAATCTGTAAGTCACTTTGTCACAAGAGCTACCATGTTTGGACTGTACCTACATTGTTTGTCTTCTGTTCTGGAAAAAAAAAAAAGAAATATGTTACCAACCCCCACCCCCCTCAAAAAACAAAAAACAAAAAACAAAACAAAACAAAACAAAACAAAACCAACAAACAAACAAATGTTCTTAGAAGAAGAAAGATTACTGCAGTAAAGATGTATGTAGTGGTCTCACACTTATTGCAAGACAGCCTGAGGCTATCAATGCCTTGCCGCATGTTTAAGAATTTTGTGTACACAAGAGGTACAGAGTAAGGGACACTCAGCTATGTGACTAAAATGGCTATTTGAATTGTTGGTTTGCTGTACAGTACGATATACTGGCATTCAAATGCAAATGCCATAAAGGGTCCCTACATATACAGAACCAATAAAAAGAAAGCAACACAAATTTAATATTTTTGAACTTCCTTCCACAGAAAACAATTCCTCATATTCATTTGACCTTGGTTCACAAACCAAACTTGCATCAGTACTGCCACTTTCTGTAGTTTTGTTTGCTAATGACCTGAAACTTAATCCTACATAATACTCAGATTTGTGTTAACCACATCAAAATTGATTGAAACAAACCGAAGACAAATGTCAACACACATCTTTTCTTTCTTTTTTTTTTTTTAACTACCCATGGAATAAAAGTTGGTAATCACAGGCAACATCTCAAATGTTAATTTGCAAGCTTCAATCTTGACATTACAATACAAACACTTCCATGCACACTGTTTTTTTCTCTTGTTTTCACACTGAATTTCGAAAATGCTAAAATGAGAAAAAAAAAAAAGAAAAGAAAAAGAAGAGAATATGGAGAAAGAGCAAGAAGAGGCAAAGAAACTGACAAGAAAGAATTCCGTAGTCATAAACCAAAACACCCCATCCTACTAGAAGTCAGGATGAGCTCATTAATGAACATTATAATCTTGAAATCTTAGAAGATCTCTTGTGTTCACATTAAAGGTAGGGAATCCCATTTGCATGCCTCAAATGAAGAGTTGTATAAATACAGTGGTATGTTGAAGAGAGTATCATTTTAGAAACTCCCACAAAGTATTGAAAGTGGAAGGTAACATTTAGTACATTTTTATTGACCGTTAGATTTTGAATTGATTTTTTTTTCGGGGCTCACCGTAAATTCCTGTACATTACTAGGCTACCTTTGCAGACCCATGCACTGCATGTGTGTCCATCATGTATATTTTGTGAAGAAAGTTCATCAAAACTTACAAACATTTCTATATACATTCTTGCCACACACTCTATATGTTATTACATCAGCTCTTATACTTTTAGATTTGTGTTTATAGATAAAAAATACAGAAGACTGCAACAAAAAGGCTTAAGTGTGGCTGACACACAGAACTACTGAGTAGTTGGGTTTTGTGCATTAATCAAATTGTAGATAACTGTTGACTTCCAAATTTCTCAGCAGTGGCCTAAACAAGTCCCCTGAGGTTCATATTCAATGTTTTGCTGCATTTTGGGAGGTCTGTAAAAGGTATCCCCTACCTTTAACATGATATATTCTTGAGACAGCCTGTGTGAGTACAGGAGAAAAAGGCATGAGTGCTAAATTGGGCAGGGGTCTTTTGGTGAAGGCATCCTACATATGTATAGCCAACATGCAAAGCTGAATGCATCATCATGCCATGTATTATACAATACTAATCATGCCGTGATCTCCCCACATCACAAAGAGCAGGTTAGTGGTTCTTGTGGATTTGAGTCAGTTTGTGGGAACACTGCCAAAATAGTTGGATAATACAGTAAAATTTAGTACATTTCCATTGCCAAATGTGCTTCAATGTGAAACCTTGGCCTTGCCATCAAAATCCATCTTTTAGAAAATTTCCATTCATACATGCTGAAATCAATGCTTTGCTAGTTTGGTTATTTGTTTGTTTGGTTTCTTTTGGCATTTACTAGATAAAAGAGAAGTGATACATCAAGTTATTTGCCTCAGTCTCTTTCTCTCGTGTCATAATCAATTACAGACTAGGGTTGTTTCATGTATCACTTGGGAATTTTGCTTGGGTCTGTTTAGCTAATATTTTTCAACAAAAACAAAATAACAAATGGAGTAAAATCCGATATACTGTAATTGGTCAAATGGCATGGTACACTGTCATATTCCTAGAACTCTTAGGACCAAGGGGGGGGGGGGGGGGGGGGAAGGGGAACATGCACAAAAACCAGTCTCATCTGCTCTCTGCTCAGTTCTACGTCTAGTACCACTTTGCATTGATCTTGTGTCGCCATGGCAGAGGCCCGTTGTAAAAGCTGAAATGTGTCCGAACGCTTTCTCCCCTGTTTGAACAACAAAATGGTTCCATATTGCTTCAGTCTGTTTTGGCAAGGGCAGTAACAGTCAATTACAGAGCAAGCAATTAAAAAACATAATCAGCTCATTGCACCAATCGGAGGAATGAGCTTTGATTCTTAACCATCTTGGTGTGCAAATTTGTACTTTTTAGTATAATTCACGTTATCATCACTACAAAAATTTAATATGAGAGGTACAAAATGTTTATGCATTTTCAAAATTAAATTTTCACACACACAAAAAAATGTACACTTCCTTATGATCAAATGGTGCCAAAACATTGTTGACCTTTTTGGGGGTTTGAGTTGAAAGTTGTATTTCAAACATTAATCTTTCTAATTTGCACTCTGGCTGACCCTTGCTAGTATCATTTTTCTTTTGTTTTGTTATGTTTTGTTTTGTTTTTTCTCTCCAGTTTTGGGATATATCAATTTTCCTTTTTGTAATTTTCAACTGAATTAGTACTTGGTTAATGAATGATTTGGGGGATGGACTGAAGGAGATTTATGAAAGCATTAGGCACATAACTTTCAGTTTTGTTTTGCTTTGTCTTTAGTCCCATTTGTTTCTTTTTCTTTTGTGTCTTTGCGGCATGTGCAACACTGCTCACAAAATCTGGATGCAAACCAAGACGGTTAGAAGAGCTTGCTTTTATCTTTCCATGCAGTGCATGCAAGTACACGTACCAGCAGCTCATGCACGTGGCCAGGAAATAAATCATTCATTTCCTTTACAGTTCCAAAGTTCTTGATAAATGTCCTTAAATTCACATGCTAAAAAGACATGATGAAAAAGATATCTAAACTAGTAACACTTCATAGAAGTTTTTTCAGGCACCCTGCATTGTTATATGGATGGCTGTAACATCAAACTGAGCTTCCTTATGCTAGTATGAACAAGGTTATTTTCTACTCCCCTGTTAAACACTAAGAAGGTACCTCTCTTGTCACAAACTACATCTTATTGGACTGAATCTGTAAATTTTCCTTTTTTATACTTTATTGAATATTCTTTGTTTCTTCATTGACCATTTCTTTGTCTTCCATAAAAATTCTAGGAGCAAGCACTGAAGTGGAGTAGCAGGCAGACTTTTATCATGCGCATAGCTTTTCACCTTTTTATACTTCCACTTTATACCGCAGCCCAAGCTTTTTAATTTGGCTAAGAATGGGAACTGTTCAAAAAAAGAAACAAGACAAAAAGACACAAACTATGAGAAATAATGACAGAATGCAGACATATTACAGCCACGTAAGGGCTGTACATGCTGAATAAGAAAGTGTTCTAAAATATTCTGCAAAAGTAAAATTATGAACTGTCATGCACTAATCTCTACACATGAAAAACAATCTACACAACCACATTTATAATACACACAGAATTTGCGAAAGGATATCAGTATAAAATGTAGCAAAATGTGAGCATCGACTGCCCTGAAACTGCCACTAGGGGGCAGCATGTCTTCTTTGCTTGTCAGCTGGCTTGAGTGCAATATTCTTGTGTACTAGTTCTACGTGCTTCTACAATGCATAATGCAGTGTCTTCAGAGTGCATGACAGTACTTAGTATTACAATGTATAATGCATCCACCACAAGATGGCAGCAAACAATAACTGAGAGACGAATGAATGCTGTTACATGTGACTGTGCATCATAAATCCAACAAAAAGTCACTGATTTTGTGTGAGGACTGAAAATAGATGAAATGGGTCAACCCAGCCAACCTTGAGGTTTTTTGTTGTTGTTGTTGTTTTTTTTTTTTCATATTTTCTAAAAGAGCAAGTCTTCTTCTATATTATGCTAAAGTTTGGTATCATAAAGCGGACGGGAAATTGCATCTTTAGCAGCTTTTCTGGAACACTTTTTTTTGAAGAATAGTGTGATTAGGTGTGTCTTATGGAGTCACCTTTTCATTTCTTAAAAACCCTGTACACACTCTTCACTTTCAACTCTAAATACTTTAGAAAGGATGATGCTTCTGCTTTGAAAGCTGGCATTAATCATGTACCGAATGTGTTAATAAAGGATGCTCAATTTCAGCTTAATCTGATAATCCCTTCATTGTTGTTGCTCCAGTGGTTTACATCCTGTATTTTTTCCCCATTCATCGCACAGCTATCACGGCTTGGTAAAGATTAGGCACTTGAATCGACCCTGTACTTCAGAGCCTTTTCTCAGTTCACACTTTTCAGGAGTGTGTGCTTTCTTTCCAATACTTACAGTTGTGATATGTTAGGAGAGTCTGTTTGAATTGAGTTAAACATCATTTTAAACCTTAAAGTTTGTTCTTTCAGAATCTGCTCTTATCTAAAATCCCATGTCTAGGGACTTTTTGTTGGTTTTGTGATGCAGCGTCACAAATTATGTTGATTTTGTATTTCCAAAACACCCACGTTCTGGTTATTTGCATTCTGCATTCAAGTGGACTATGCTCCACACAATAGGGCCCCTCTGTCCATACCACACTCTGTCGGGACAGAACTGTTACCTAAATGAACATACAGTCTGGGCTGAAATTGAAAGTCCAGCATGTGTATGTTCCCATGTATTAAACTTTGTTTTAAACTGTATAAATTCACTGACATGAGGGGCCCGTCCTTGGTTCATGTACCTGACAAATTTGACTTCTTCAATATTTGCCGATTATTAACTTCATGGCTTGCACACGTTGAGATCAAGTCATTTCATAACTCGTGCATGGAAGTGAATACTACACTTCATATACTGTAGTATATAAATTTGAGTAAAATGTGATACATGTTTTTACCCTCATCAGGGGCCTACACAGTAAACAACACAACAACAGAGATGAGGTCAACTTGCAAACTTTGTAACACAACTTTCTGGACATTTGAACTGTCTCCATTATAACTTGACAAAGTTGTTGCCATAATTCTGAGAAAACTGCACGCATGAGTTGATACTAAGTGAAAATTAGAAACTTGACCTCCACTCAAAATCAGTATTGATATCTATCATACCTACATGTACAATTGTACATTTTGCCTCCAGACTAGGTTGCAATTCTAATGATGCTTTGAATTAGAAACTTTTTTGTTTTATGAAGCATGTTTCTCTGATGTTTTTAGTGACGTTATTACATTGTACAACCATTTCTTCTGCACACCACACTGCACATTTCTTACCATATTTGTGGTAATCTCATAAAATTTAAATAGTTGGATGGATATCACTTGAAAGCATAGAGTGTGAAGAATTTAAAACCTCACATATGAGCAAATAATTTTTCAGCAAATATATTAGGTGTACATGGTAATAAGTCACATGCTATTTTTAGTCAGCATGTGTGACAGCACAATTTATGAATGAGACAAAATCAAATTGTACATGTACACGTACCAATACCCCAAGTATTATGTTTGTTATATTTGTAGAATATACTTGAGACATGCCCTCTGCAAAATATACTCCGATTTTTATTTATTGGGGTGTAACTGTAAATTTTAAAGAGTACACAAAAAACCTGACTTGAAATAGACTAGTTGATCACCAGATTCTTTTAATCAAATGATTGCCCTATCGATATTTCTTTCCAAAGACGTCTTAAACAATAGTGATATGTAATGCATGTACGTGTATGCGATCAGCTGACCGATTGACATGGAATCTCAATATCATTCTTAAAAACGTATGCGAAAACAGTAGCTGGAACACACACACACATCAGTACTGGTGCTTATGGACCAGAACATAAACATGTGGAGCACAAGTGCCAAATTAGTATAGAGATATGATTTGTATACTTTCTGGGGCTATCACAAATAAATGATGACTGAGTTTTTTAGCATATTCTAGCTGTACACAAGTATGATTTCCAGGGTTTTGTACACTTTAAAGGGACTGTACAGTACTGGTTGAGGTGGGGATTCATGTTTTGAACATTCCTAAGTGAGATAGTGAAAAGCGTCTTATGAAATATGAAAGAGCATGTAATTTTAAGAAGGATTCAATGTTTATTTGATGAAAATTGGTTTTCAAATGGCTGAGATATCCAAAAAAGTGCCAATAATAAAAGGCGACATGCCACAACTTTATTAGGGTCTCTTTGTTTCACCTTGTTTTTGGATATCTCAGCCATTTCAAAACCGATTTTCATCGAATAAACTTTTGATACCCCTTAAAACTGCATGCTCTTTGACATCTCATAGAGTGGTTTCTGAATATCTCACATAACGTTAAAAGCTAAATCCTCACCTCGACCAGAACTGTACACACCCTTTAACTAATAAGACCTCCCAATGACCAAACTATAAATCTACGAATGATTCCTCACAACTCTTCAACACAAACTTAGGACAGCCAATTTCTTTATTCTGAGATATATCAGACTTAAACTACATTGAAGAAAATATGAATTAATGTTTTGACATGATAAAGAAGGGAAGAACAGTATCAATATAACTTCATCATGTCAAGACATAACTGAAAGTGAAAAAAAATAACAGGTGAATCTTGGTGAAATATAAATTATGGTTACCATTATAATGTGAACAATCACACAAAAACAAGACAAATTGAAACATTCTTTGCAAGAACTTCAATTAAAAATAAAGAATTCATGAGAACAGTAAAATCTATGATTTGAAAATGAAACCTGTAGTGGAAGAAACATTAAGGTTTAAAAAAAAAAGAATGAATTGTTCACAAAGGAGATGTACAAATTTGCTGACAAGAACTGTGTAACAAAAACACAAATACTAATGAAAAATGGATGTTATAAAAGAGAACCGAACAATAAGAAATTGATTGAACTTCTTTGCTGAAACCTCCTTACCAACGTTGTTTGAGATCCGTTCTCATCAACTTTCCACATTGCTACTTGTAATGGGAGAGGCTTCTATGCAGTTGAACAAGTGTATTGGTAGACAGAAATTGAATGCACATTCAACAGATCTACGGTTTTCTTCCAAAGCAGTCACATAGTCCTATTCACAGCAGCCACTACAATCATTTCTCTCACATCCTGCTTACACAACTATCAATTAAGAAGTTGTACACTTTATCACATCATACACACTCACCTGTATTTACCACATGTGAAAAGGCAGAAATGCAATAAAGTGTTCACACCATTGACAACAGTCCAATATTATTCTATAAGACTGGATTGTCTTCTGATCTCTTGGGGTAATATTGTAATATTGAGTTTCCAACTCTTAAGGTATGTAAGATCCAATCATTAAAAAAAAAAAAGAAAAAAAAAGAAAAAAGGGAAAAACATCTCTGACTGAAATGAGACACATAAAACATGAAAAGTGAAATGATTCTTCTAACAAAGTGTCAATGTACCTTTTTACATTAAGCGGCTGCAAATTCACACAGCCCATCTCTGCCATGTCTTGAATGGCTTTGGCAAGACTCTCTGAAGGAAAGAGGCTAGTGTACATTCTGGTGTTATTCACAATTCACAGTCACGGGCACAAAACAAGAAGCCACATGACATTGATTAGGGAAAAAAAAAAAAACTAGATAACTCCACTAACCTGTTAACCCCACTAACCAGATAGCCCCACTAACCAGATAACCCCACTAACCAGATAGCCCCACTAACCAGATAATCCCACTACCAGATAACCCCACTAACCAGATAACCCCACTAACCAGATAACCCCACTAACCAGATAACCCCACTAACCAGATAACCCCACTAACCAGATAATCCCACTAACCAGATAACCCCACTAACCAGATAACCCCACTAACCAGATAACCCCACTAACCAGATAACCCCACTAACCTGTTCACAGGCAGCGTTCTCCTGCTCCTCCTTCTTCTTGCGGTCATGTTTGGCTCTCTTGGTCATCTCAGGCATTACATCATCCATCATCTCTAGTTCCTGCTGAGTAAAGATCATGTCCATTGCTTTCCTCACTCCTACCATTCCAAGCACCTGGACAAAGGAGATGTAACAGAGAAGGTTGTAGGCATCACTATTTTTAGCATCATCTATCATTTATCATCCACCTTCCAAATATTCAATACTTGTCATATGTAGGATGGTTTTCAGGCATAGAGAAGTGCAGAACCAGTTGTAAGGACCAGTAAACAACCACCACAACCATCTTTCGGATCATTTTATAAGTAATTATACTAAAACTGATCATCACTTTTACTGTAGTCGACTTCTTAACATGTTTTCAATCTCATCACAATCATTTCTCATTTGTGTCATTTATGGACAGATGTGTGTTCATTTCTCTGAGCCCACAAATCTAATCAATGTCAGAGTTTGTGATGCACTGCATTAGCGTTTGTAAAAACAAAGAACACAGAAACACAGCCCTGCTCTCTCTCTCCATCGACGAACATCTTGGTTCCTATCTCCATCCCACAGACTTACCATAATGGGAAAGATGAGAGCTGCCATGGTAGACTTGATGACCCATAGGACCACCAGACACATGAGCTGGATAGCTGTGAAGAGGTAGACCCTTCGAATGCTGACATGTCTCAGGTAAATGTAATCTGGCTGGTACTTAAGAGGCATGAAGAAGAGGGCTAGGCGATCCACAAACTGGAGGAAAAAAAAGAAAAAAATCACATCACTAACGACTTTAATAATCACAGACACCAACCTTCTTCTCACTTTCCATGAAGTAAACTACATCTATACAAAATGTCTGGTATCAGCATACAGTGACCCAGAATTCAGCAAAAACTCTTGAACACCTCGGTATTGAGGAATCTGTGTATTTCTTCAACTTCCTATCATTTTCTTTGAATACTTTTCCCATTGCTCTGAAAGAGAGCAGCCTTCAAAATTTGAATCTTGCACTGCTTTATTGCACTGCATCAAATATTTTGCACAGACAAGCTTTGCTAGAGAGGCCAAAGTACAGGTCAATGAACTTTTTCAAGAGTCCTCTGATGGCAATAGACGTGACAAGCAAGATTAGATGTAGCGCTTTCACTAAGTATTTAATTTGATTTTGAATCTATTTTTTTCAAGTAATCACTAAGGAATCCGAATGAATGCCTGTAAGCAAATGACTTTCAGAGGGGCACAACTGCTGCAACCATGGGACTTGAACCAGAGACCTTATGATTGATAATCCATAGTCTTATCCACTGAACCACAGAGGTATTATGTACGAATGCTACATACTCCCTGCTTAATCAAAACTGTCATCACAACTCACTCCGTTAATAGTGAACATGAAGGCATGTGTGCAATTACAAAAAAAGAAAAGAAAAAAGAAATCACTTTTGATATATGTCAGTCATGACCAAATTGAGACATACCTGGACTCCTTTCAGTGAGGCGATACCCATAAAGAGGAAAACTCCATACAGTACTGGCATTGGAACATACTAGGGCAGGAAAAGAGAGATGGAAGATTGAGGAAATCAATTTTTGTCTTCTTTTAGTGCTGAGCCAATTTTAGTGACCTTCACTTGAAGCTGGTAGACACAACTTATTCTCCAAAAATTCTAATACAAATGTAGTCCTAGTCATCATTTTGTTGTTGTTGTTGTTGCACTGATTAAGAGGCATGCAAATTGCATGAAAATGTCTACATCATGGACTAGTCCATTTCTATTCATTGTAGTAAATAATGCTTTATTAACGGACATCAAGCTCAATTCATCAAAAACCATGTGTGTTTCTGACACCGTACTTCAATTTAGCTGGTCGTGTATTCCGTCTCTTTTGCAGTGAACATCTCAACTTCAGTTGCCCCTAAAGAAATGAATATCCACATTGCAGGCTTTGGATTGGCAAGAAGATTACATACACTTGATTTTATCAGTAATGACTTCTTGCATAAAACTAAAAGGAATAAAAAAGCAAAAACACCTCAGCAAACAATTGCTCAACATGCAATAAATCCATAATCAACATAAATTCCTATTGCCAGTATCTTTTGAGATATCATTCTCTAGATGATTAGATGACTAGATGATTACGGGTTCAAACATAATGCCTCATCAGATGATATGCTAGCTTTCACAGAGTTACACAATCTGATTTTATCTCCTTCTTTGTGAATTAACACTGTATAACATTCATTTTTTCACTTTCAAAATTCAAACTTGCTATTCTAGCACCGCATTCACATTGCCTAAAAAAATTTGCCGGTGTTGCACCGGGACATTCCACCGTAACATCCTGTAACAAAGGCATTCACATTGCTCGTGCTCTCTCAGAACAACTCCGTTGCATTCCTGTTATCGCACATTCACATCGCCAACATTCATCCCACAGTAGAGCACATGTTTTAATCATTGCCTCTTGTATGGTGGGGGCGTTGCCTAAAAATAAAAAAAGAATTAAAAATCGAAAAATACAACTTCAAAAAAATCCTGCAAAAATTAATGTTGAGGAACTATGCGCGCATAAAAATGTAGAATACACACAATTTTGATTTGTGAATTGTGTTCAGCAGTTCTCAGCACAGCACATCATTGATCTCTCCTCTGAGATGCATGAATGCAGCACACACGTTGGTATAAATAAAATTTGGCTGACGTGGATCACAGGCTCATGATCTCTTTTATTGCCATAGTTAATCCAATGTATTGCCTACTTTACTTAATATGAATAGTCAAACTTTTCTTGAAAAACATGAACAGTCTTTTTCAATTAACTTAAAAACTAATTACATTGTTAGCTACGTTCCAATATATCAAAAATGTCTTTTCTAAAAAACGGACCAGCCCCCTTCAAGACTGTAAACAAGTAGCGTGTTTGACCTTTCCAACTTTTTGCAACAGAGTTGTATTGGGATGCATTCACATTGCCATCTGTCGCAGTGGAATACTGGTGTTGCAACGGGACGCACACTAATAACAGAATGTTACGGGACTGTACTGCGATGCATCACATGTTGTAGTCTGTGACGGAGTGTGAGCTTTCACATTGCCATCCGTCCTAATAAAATAATGGTGCAACATGGATAAAACACCTTAGCATTTGGGCAATGTTAATGCGGTATAGGAAACTTTCAGGGAAGAGTCGACAGTAGACTTACAGCCAGGATTCTTGTCATGAGTGTAGCTAGACCGATCATGGCAAAGACCATCACGCCGGTCAGTCTTTGTTCCCTGTTGGCAAAGAATGATAGCCGGATGTGAGACAATGGTCATCTCTATATTACAGGTGAGGAAAAATTCATCATTAAAAAAAAAAAAAAAATGCTGCTTCATTTTGAAAACATGAATTGTAGTAGTAATGGTGTGACTGATCAAACAGTGTGTGTGTGTGTGTGTGTTATGTTTGTGAGTGCGCGCATGCGTTTGTTTGCCTTCACCTGTATGTATCCAGTGATGTACATGTGTCATAAATGGCGCGACGCGAAGTGTTATCCTTCGGAGTTCGAGTGAGTGTGTGTGTGGGTGTGCAAAGGTTACGTAAAATATGCACTCCCTCGGAAAGGACGGGCTTCACGTTTTCTAAACTCTTGTTTTGTTGTTGATCGGTAAATATAATGAATTGTGATGAATTATAAATTTGTAATGATGTAGGCGTTTACTGTATTGTGAGTATAAATTATGCTTGCATGATTGTGTATATATTGAAAGTTGCATTTATTTATATGTGTACATGTACATGAATGTATGTATGTATGTATGCAGATATTCCTATGTGTACGCCCATATGCCAACAAGAAGAATGCCCTAAATGGACAATAAATGAATCATGCACTTTTCAGAAATACATGTACAAACATTCACTTTAGGGTGTGAAAATCATTCCACAAACATATTTCTTTTTACTGCTTCAAGGAATTGAATATGTTTACAGGAGATACCCTTGAAATCATTGAAACTGACTGCACATTTCAAATAGAATCTATTTGCAACTTCCATAGAAAATGAGTTGAACAGTTTTAAAAAAGGAAATTCCCAGGTTGCAAGGGTCAAGGTCAATTCAGTGTCTACCTTACCTGCATCCAACAATCTTAGGACGCTCGCCTGGAGCCTTGCACTCTGACTCCACCCGCAGACTGTTGACATGGTTGATGGAAAGCACTGTAGCAGCCACAAACCAGGGCAGACCCATGATGGAGCAGATACCCAACATGATGGCAACTACCAGTAAGTCAAGATGGTAGCCAACTCCTTTCTAAAGAGGTGAAGGTCAGAAGATTTCAAGTGACAGCTAATTTTCTATCCCCAGGTCCTACTTCCCAATTTTTCTGTTACTTCTCTTTGTTCCAAAGAAAACACTGTATATAAAGTATGCTTTGCAAATTTCACGGGTCGATTGATATTCATGAAATTTCAATGTTCTTCTTTGGTAATGGGAGGATAATTCTGTAGTTCTGGATCAGGAGTCCAACACTGAAATTGTCTTCCAGGTCCCAAGTCATGATATACACTGGCACAATGTGTGGTGTGGACAATATGTCAATCCTGAAGATCCTGCATTGTAGGCTAAGTCAGGATGTTTTCAGGTCACAGGTACACAATAGCATCTTTATGTTTTGTTTGAGCTTATATCAATCAAGATGCAAACAAAAAACACATGCTCCTTAAAGCTCTGTTTCTGTGACAAAGTGTAATGTGTCAAATTTGTCACAATACAACAAGACGATGCTATATGCATTCACCTGCACAAGAATTTTTAAAAACTACTCTTGTGTAATTTGTATTGGTCACATGACTACATCACATGCAATGTTCATTTACATGCAATGTACCATGTTTGAAACTTGATGCACAATGGCACTGTTCAATATGTCTGGTCGATTCAAGATGTTTATCCTATGTATAAATTGCAAGCCTACATCTGCAAGCTTGTTGTTTAATTGTATTTGAACTTCTACAAACAACATGAGGGAACCTCTACAATGTATGAAACTGTACAAAACAGATAGAAAGGGAAGAAAACATTGAAACATTGTATATGTGCTTACAAATGTAATGTATAATCATTATTACTATTTAAAAGACGGCTTGAAGTTTCTGACCTTGAACTTGTTTTCCTTTCTGTTGACAATGACTGCTGTGATTTGCTGATCCATGAAGATGAGGATGGTTGCTAGGAGAGCTGGGAGGATGCTGAGAAGAGCTGTCCACCATGGGTTCCCATTGAAGGGTGGAATGATCCACCCTTTACGCTCATCAGATGTTGGCTATAGATGACAAACCAACATTGGAAAAAAACAATTTACGAAAAATACAAAACAAATACTAATTCCATGCTAAGAATCCTTTGCCTATGTCCTGTTTCAGATGAGACTTACCAGTAGTAAATTTATGTAATACTAAGAACCATTATCACAGCAAGACGTAGACAGCTTTACAGTATACTGCTAGCTTGGAATTTTTTTGACCAGGGGGTATGAAAGTGACAGCATAATGCGGTACAAGTGTAGCTAATGGAGAATAGAGCACACTGGGTCAGTGAAAGAGTTCCAAGCTGGATTTTTTCTCAGACTGCTGATGAAACTTTAGCGTCTGTACAACACTTCATATCTAGTAGGTTAGTCACTTGGTTTATGTAATTGTTCCTAAGGTCACTGGTGTATGTGCTGTTCTACTACATGCAATATGATGATGGACAATCATGCCAGAATGCCACAAAAATCCAGAAAACTGGCATTGCTGTACAGTTCAGTGACTCAAATACAATTTTGAGATGACAGTGAACTCCCACTAGGAGACACATTTGATGTGGTTCATTCCATACTGTGCACTTATTTACCAAACCAAGGTCAAATCATTTCTCATTCTAATCCCTTTGTGGCTCTGAGAGGTTCATATTAAATGCAAACACTTCAGCCTTGAAACAAGACTAACCTTGAATTCTGCAGGAACTACCAACTTGGGTGTGTCCACTCCAAAGAGTCTGTCCACACCCATCATGATGACCACTGCAAACAGCACAGCAAAGTCACTCACAGTGGTTCTCACCTGGGAACAAATTTTGACAGATAAATGTATGAATACAGACACATACAAACAAACTAATCATGAATAATATCATCTTGAATAGGGGAGAAAAAAAAAGAGAAAAACCCAAGAGACCCAGTGGGTCTAACACAGACATGAGCATTGTAAGATTACATGTATATTCACCTCCTTCTTGCAGGCTATCACTCAAGGAGAACATAGCAAACTTAGGGGCTTCAGAGGGCCTCTAGGGGGTATGGAGTCCATTTGTACAATGCACATAATTTGTATATTTTATCACACTGGTAAAAATACCAACTAGGTTTGTAGAAAATTTCACTTCACAAGTTTTAACAAGATTAAAAAGCGAAAACTGGCCCCACCTTTGGTTCTGGCTCCACAGAGACCACACTTGACTCTGCCATTAAAACCTGATACTCACAAATTGATTTATTTACTCACGGCATTGACTTGATTAAATGTGACCCTACATCGCCAGACATGGAATTTTCGTTAAGGGCAGATTTTGAAAGATCAGATTTGAAGCTGTCAAATGATGTATAGCTCGATGAAAATGGTCTCTCCTAACCTCATCTCAATATTGGAAAGAAGACACGCACTCTGAAAAAGTGTGTACTGAGAAAAGAGGCTCTGAAGTAGAGAGTCTATTCAAGCCCTTAATCTCATCAAGCCATGCTAGCTGTGCAATGAATGTGACAAAAAACAAGATGTAAAACACCAAAACAACAATGAAAAGATTATCAGATTAAGCTGAAATTGGGCATGCTCTAGTAACACACTCTATCCATTAATAATACTGACTTTCCATGCAGTAGCATCGTTTCAAAGACTACTAGACTACTAGAGTTGAAAGTGAAGAGAGTGTACAAATGTAGATTTTTTTTTAAAGGGATTTCTCAGACATACTAAACACATAATCACAATATTCTGAAAAAAGTGCTTTAGAAAAACTCCTAATAATGCAATTTCCTATTCGCTTTACGTTTCCAAATGCACTGTGAAGAAGAATTACTCTTTCAAAAAATATGAAAAACTCAGGATTGACTACACTTAGATTGACCTGTATCACCTATTTTGAGTCCTCACATAAAATCAGGGCATGCGACTGCTGATTTTGTGATGTATGGTCACATACACTGCATCTGGTTCTAGACAAGGAGACTTTTTGAGAGATTATCTATTTGTGACCCTGCATCACAAACCAACGAAAAGTCGCCAGACATGGATTTTTAGTTAATGGCAGATTCTGAAAGAGCAGACTTTTAGCTTTAAAATGATGTATAACTCAATTCGAATGGACTGTCCTAACCTATCTAGCTATTGGAAAAAATGCACACAATCTGGATAAGTGTGAACTGAGAAAAGAGGCTCTGAATCACAGAGTCTATTCAAGTGCTTAATCTTTACCAAGCCATGCTAGCTGTGTGATAAATGGGACAACAAACAGGATGTAAACCACTGGAGCAACAACAATGAAGAGACTAATTGATTAAGCTGAAATTAAACATGCTCTATTAACACAGTCTGTCCATGATTGATGCCAACTTTCAAAGCAGCAGCATTATCCTTTCAAAAGTTATCAGAGTTGAAAGTGAAGAGTGTGCAAAGGATTTTCAAGAAACAAAAAGGGGCCTCTAACACATACCTGATCACACTTCTCTACAAAAAATAAGGCTGTAGAAAAACTGGGGGACTTGGTAGGTCTGTAGATTTAATAGGAATGGTGTGAGAGTGATCTCATTTATATACAAACCAGTCTACATGTACATCCACACAAAGTCATGCTGTTTGTAAACTGTATATGACATCATATACAACCCAGTCTACAACATCCACACACTCATGCGGTTTGGAAGTATATGGCATCATATACAACCCAGTCTAAATCCACACAAACTCACAATGTTTGGGAAGTATCTGGTGGTCTTGAACTCCTTGAGGCTGTAGGCGATAGTGAAGGTTCCAATCATTAGGATGAATGACATGAGGAAGACATCAGACACTGGGACATGTTTACCACAGTAGTTCCCTACCAAAGTCCCATTCATACTCGCACAGTCTTCCTCAGTTTCCTCCTCACCAAAGTCTTCTAGGGGATATGAGTACAGGCCTATCGACGAGTTGCAATAGCATTCGTAGGTGTCATTCTCATGTGGATACCTGAAAAAAAAAAAAGGGGGACACATGTAAATACATCCTTCATTAGTAATCTTTGTTTTCTATGCAAGCAGAAACTCATCAATACTACTACCAATTGTTGGCATACACATGTCATTATCAACAAACTCATCATCATTAATAAGCAGAATTATTGCTGAAATTATTAACATCATGAAAATAGCACCACCATAAATTACAATTATCATTACCAATCATATCACGTCTGGAGACTTGTACAGTTCCTCAGAGCCTATGGCAACACACTTGACAATGAGTTATAATAATATACTGTGTCATGACTTATCATAGTTTAGACTGCATTGCACATGTACGTCTGCGCTACTCTGCTTTTACCTCCTCTCCATCATCATCAACTCAATCTTCAGTTCCACCCTCTTTCCTCATCCACATCAAGTGATATCTGTGAAACCTACACTGATATAGAGGCTTTGAACATTTTTAATATTAAGACTTGGGTCACCAGCTCTTAATTCCACTACCCACAGTGCACTGCTCTACATTCTTTCTTAATGAGACTAGTTCTGAAAGGGACCTTTTTACATTCAGCAGTGGTCTCCTCTTCACAAAATTTCCTGATATTGCAGACAGTTCTGCACTAGAGGACTGATATCTCTGGCTCTATTGAGTAATTTTGTTGAGACCAAAACCTTTTGAGAAGATTCATCTTCATCACTTTCTGAATGATGAATTAAAGAGGTAAACAAAGAGTTTCAATGCAAAACAAGTTAACTCCATCATTGTCAAGTTGATATATGTGCCATTAAATCCGAACCCCCCCCCCCCAAACAAACAAACAAAGAGAATAACAAAATATCAGTTTTTTAAAACCATAATGTCAAAGCTATTCTTTTTTATGCAGCAAGTATCATGGAGTCAAAAGGGGCCTGAGCTTTTGATCCTAGCAGAATCTTTGTCAGAGGCAAAATGACAAACAGGCAGGGAAAGCAATCACATATAAGGACTTCACACAACAAGAACAGTCAGGGACGGGCTGGGGACACAGAACAAAGAAAACAAAAGGAAAGGGTAGGAGGTCATGGGCAAGGAGCCCAACAGGTAAAGGAAAGAGGATTAGAGCAGGAGGGTGGACAGACAAAAGGCAGAGGAGGGTCAGTAATGATCCTGAGGACCATGGGGGCAACCATTGAAGGAAAGAGATGAATAGGGAGGCAACATCAAACAAGATGAGGAACAACAGCGGGATAAAGAAAGGAAAAGAGTGAAATAGCAACAGCAAGGGGAAGGGGAGGGGGGCCGAGCAAACAGCGAGCCCTAAATAGGTGTACCAAGAGGAGGTAAAATATAAGTGAGAGTCAACCAACAAATGCATATGCAATCAAACATATCAAAGTATATATACACAATAATGAGAATAATAATAGCAATAATAATAATCATGATATTGATAGAGGAAATTAGAATAATGATAATTAAAGCACATATGAAAAAGGGGAGGGGGGAAGACACAAAATCCAAGGGAGAGAAAAAATGTATATGTTAACTCGTTGAGGACGAGTCCCGAGTATACTCGGGCAGGTGTCTATGGGAAGTGCGTGTTGTAGCAAAATCAAACCGTCCTCAACGGGTTAATAAGCAAGCATAAATGGGCATAGTAAGCACGAATATGTATAAACACAAACAAATACAAATGTGTGCATGTGTGGATGGAAAAAGGATGTATAAAAGAGACTCTGACAGGAGGAAGGAATCAATCATGAATAGAAGGGTCTGCAATTGGAAATGGTGCAAAGAAGGAACAAAATAAAATTAATTACAATTCCCCTTACAGGTCAATCTTGTTCACTTCTTTGAATTTTCCCTCTATTCTGACAGGTTATGTATTTCTATTTCCCTTCTTTGGCAATCATTGTTCTTCTCTGTCCATCTGTTTGATTAACATTCTCTCCAAACAGTGTGCCACCTTACTCAATTCCTTTTCAGCTGACATCGACAGGCTGGAGTGTTAACTTTGCTCTTGCTGCACTCACACCCAGTGGCTCAGATACAATGACGACATTGAATCTTGTCTCTCAAAACATGTGTCTGATCTCACTGCACGCAGGAACAAGAAAATAGGCAACTTCATGAAGAAACGACAACAGTATAACAGATTGAGACGACACACCACATTCGCTGACGTATCCTCCACTTCAGTCATTTACCTTTCTTCTTCTCCCCTTTCTCAAGGTCTCAAGTTTTGCCCCACCCCACCCAAGGTCGATCAGATAGCACTCAGCCAAGACCTCTCTACTTTCTACCGCAGGTTAAGCCTCAAAGAGTTCTTTCTCTATGAACCCCCTTCTGCTCCTGAGAACTTCCACCAAAAAAGCTCAGGGATTCCCCTCAAGAATGGAGTTCCATCCCTGGAAACGTACATCAAAGCTGTCTCATCTCAAGTCCACTCCGCAGATGCCCTCGACAGTGCATCACATGACAATCTCCTTAAGGAAGAATGCCAGACTCTCTCATCTCTCAAAACAGGTCTGACATCATCATCAAGCCTGCAGACAAAGGATCAGCTGTTGTAGTAATGGACCGCCAGCAGTACATTGATGAAACCATGGGCCTGTTGCATAAAACTCCAACCGGATTTTTTTCCGGTTGAAATCACAAAATTCTGGTTGGAAGCTCCCAACCAGAGTTTTTATGCAACGGATTTTACATTCTTATGTTAGCAACCTTTAAAAATTCAGGTTGGGCAAATCCCAACCTGAATTTTTTAAGGTTGCTAAAAAAGTTTTATGCAACGGGACCCATGAAACATCTCCACAATCCTTCCCACTACACACTCCTTGACTCTGATCCCATTGATGATTTCTTCCAACAGATCCAGTCGACACTCGATGACATGAAGGAACACGAACACCTCACCATGAAGGCTCACAAATTTCTCTCCCACGTTAACCCTATATCTGTCACATACGCCGTAGTCAGACTGCTCAGACATTTTGCAGTGCACAGACACAAGATTGCTGATTGCCATTTCTGATTATTATTATTGATATTAATGTGTCATGTTATACATCATTTGAAAGCTTATGGTCTAAACTTTCATTTTCCATAATAATCTGAGTGAGGGCGCACTTCAGTTTTAAGTAGGACGCCCTCTTATGTCACATAATTATCAATGCAGACTTATTTCCACATGTTACCACCTCATTTTTCCACACAACATGAGCTTGCATCACAAAAAGGTCTCATAGATGTTGTAGAGAATTTATTCAGTTTTCAGATGGTATGATTTTTTCATCAATAGCATCAGTACTTTTCATTTTATGAACAAAAGTCTGTGGCAATTACAACCTAGATTTCACACATTTTGTGTACCGTGGTAATTTCTGATTTTGTAAGTGATGTTGGCCTGAAAGTAGACAAAGCGTTTTTGTATCTTGTCAAGCTGAAAATATAAATTGAATTGTGCTTTTTTCTTTCAAATTTATATTAATCTTGTCCTATGATAATGCCATAATGATAAGATAATCTAATGATAAAAAATGTTATTGAAAATAACGTTGGAGTGTCCATGCATTCCAGTTGATCATCATATGCTAGTCTACGACTTTCTGCACTTTCCTTATTGAAACAGAATTAACTATCACAGCAGTCATTTTCTTTATGATAAACCTGCATTGAACTGAAGTTTCGCATAGTGACGGTTTCATCATGTAATAATAATAAACAGTCAAACATACCCCAATATCAAGACTGTACAGCTTCAGGCCGCCAGCAGGAAGCTACTGTAACCCTATTGCTCCTTACACCTGCCCCGCTCTGCCCCCCCAAGGAAAAACGCAGTATCTAACATTTTTGGCGATTTTCACTTTTTTGCATAAATATAGTCAGTGGGCAATCCTTTTTCATACGACATATTCAGATTTTTGAAAAAAATGTTTGGAAAGCTACTTTTCCGTAACTGCCAAACGCAGTATCTACACTTAACTTGCACTTTCCCCAAGGAAAAACGCAGTATCTACATGATGAATATTTCCCCAAGGAAAAACGCAGTATCTACAAATCTAGTCTTAATTACCAGACACTGTTATTTATATATGTGAATACTTTGCCGGTTGTTCTGTAATTTGAACGTAAATTACTTTCTTTAGATATACTTGCTCAATAATAAGACATAATGTTCAAAATATCTAACCGAAACAATACTGATTAGTAAATATTTTGATGAGATCGTGATCCTAATATAAAACACAGTGTGTGATTAAGACTAACCGAGTGCACATTAAACAACAGCACAACACTGACAGCTTGCATAATTAACTGCACTGAGCATGCAGTCAGCACAGGGCCCGGCCGGCTAGTCAGCATTTACAGTGTGAGTGTGTACTTGTCTTGGATTAAAACAAAATGTTGTCGCGGGGAAAATTACTCGTGAGCCTAGCCCTCAAGAAAAATTTATCTGCAGATAATGAGTAAGTAATTCAAAACTATTTCAATATTGAAAGAATAAAGCTGATCGTTTGTTACACGAAGCGAGGTAGGCCCTAAACACTAATGCATGTTTGTCACACGAAGCGAGGTAAGGTTAGAGTTCTAAACACAAATGCATGTTTACCTCGCTTCGTGTGATTATTAAACGATCAGCTTTTCTTTCACATTCTACCTCGATGATGAACATCTTTCGTACTATTTCAATATTAACTTGTTGTGAAGTAACTTTGATAGGCCTAGACCCTTGTCAAAATTCCTCAGGCTCCAAATCTTAAAGTTTCGTCGAAAGGCAATAGACCTAGGTACCTAACGTTAGATCTGTTTGTGTTGTATCGGATAAACGTTGCGTTTATACTAACATGTTAGACCCTATATTAAGATCTAAGTCCAAGTCTAAGTAAGCCTTGTCTAGACAGTAACGTTTGAGTCTTGCGTCTCTTTTCTATTAATCAGAACTTTCAGGGTCCGTATTCCGAAAGTCTAAAGAAAGATGTAGTGTAGGACTAAAATAGGCCTACTCTAGGGCAGGCCTGTTTATAAAACTATAAGAAAGAAGTCTAGGAAAACCTAAGACTAAAACTTAACCACTCAGACTCCTTCTTCTTCTTCTTCTTCTGATTAAGTCTGCCTCCTTCAATAGACTGAAGATTCTTGCAGACTGGTGCTATTTACATTATAATTTATTTACAGATATTTACAAGCACATAGAAAATTTGACGAAAAAAAAACTAGCCTATCCTATTCCTAATTCTAACACCGCTAGTGAAGTGTCAATGTTCAATTATCTACTCCATACCATATTGTCTTAAAATTACATAGACAGCGATCTAGTTGAAAATAGATTATGTGAAAAATAGGTAGGGGCCTAGACCGGTAATCTAAGGGCTTACTTAAGCTTTCTGCAGTTCTAACGTTAGGCTATTTTTTTCTGTGAGTATCGTGCATAGCCTGAGGCTGTAGACTCGTGTAGCCTGCTACGTAGCCAGCCTAGAATAAACGATATAAAAACTAGACCTAGTCTAGATCGATCTAGGTCCAGACATCCGATTTAGATTTATTTTGGTCTAGACAGACTCTAGCCTAGACTATACAGATCTAGATCTAGTATTCTAAATGCTAGTTAGCGGCTAGGTCATATCACATTACAGCCCTGGCAAGCTTCATATTTATAAACGCGTAACGTTTACAGCAAGATCGATCTGGGAATGTAAGCAAAACCCATTACGATCCAAGAACGATCTGTTATATGTTAATGCTATTGTTATGAAGCCTCCTCTGTAATCAGGGCATAAATGGGGGATGGAGGATGCATCCCCTAGGGCCACAGGTTGAGGATGGTGCATCATGAATACTTGTACAATGATGTATACATGCATACATAATTATGGCAGAAGATTAGTCCTAGTCATTCCGCTGTAGATACTGCGTTTTTCCTTGGGGAAATTCGTTCCATTGTAGATACTGCGTTTTTCCTTGGGGAAATCAGTCAATTGCATGGGGTTTCCCCAAAGTATCTACAGTTTCATTAATAACTTAAAAACAAAACAAAAACAAAGAATGATATTTTGCAGGAAAATTGGTAGCTAGATAGACTAAAATTCCACAATGAAGGAATTTTTCAAAAGAGTATATTTTCCAGGGGCTTTGACAAAAACATAAAATGGTGAATATCTCGGTTGTTGAGAAATGGAGCTGGATGTAGATACTGCGTTTTTCCTGGGGGGGGGGGGGGGGGGGGGGGCGCTGGCCCCGGCTAACTAGAGACCCATTGCACTGCTGTTAGTGCTGAGTAAACAGTTGCAACTGCTGCACCGAATGTGCAGTGTTCAACTATTCTTCAGATCATTTATGAGTCCCTAAACACAGATGAAACCTGTATGGCCATGCCTAATGGGATCAGGACTCAAATCATTGATTTTCGAATACATCGGATCACCTAATTTGTCAACTTGATGACAAATTCTAAGTCTAGTTTCAATTTTATTTTGTTCCTTCTTTGCACCATTTCCAATTGCAGACCCTTCTATTCTTGATCGATTCCTTCCTCTTGTCAGAGTCTCTTTTTATCCAGCCATTTTCCACCCACACATACACACACTTGTATTTGTTTGTGTTTATACATATTTGTTCTTACTATGCCCATTTATGCTTGCTTATTAACATATGCATTTTTTTTTTCTCTCTCTCCCTTGGATTTCGTGCCCCCCCCCCATTTTTCATATGTGCTTTAATTATCATTATTCTAATTTCTTCTATAAATATCATTATCATTATTGCTATTATTATTCTCATTACTGTGTATATATACTTTGATATGTTTGAGTACATACACTGTATGCATTTGTTGGTTGACTCTCACTTTCATTTTACCTCCTCTTGGTACATCTTTTTAGGGCTCGCTGTTTGCTCGGCCCCCTCCCCTTCCCCTTGCTATTTCACTCTTTTCCTTTCTTTATCCCTCTGTTGTTCCTCATCTTGTTTGATATTGCCTCCCTATTCATCCTTTTCCTTCAATGGTTGCCCCCATGGTCCTCAGGATCATTACTGACCCTCCTCTGCCTTTTGTCTGTCCACCCTCCTGCTCTAATCCCCCTCCCTTTACCTGTTGGGCTCCTTGCCCATGACCTCCTACCCTCTCCTTTTGTTTTCTTTGTTCTGTGTCCCTAGCCTGTCCCTGACTGTTCTTGTTGTGAAAAGTCCTTATATGTGATTGCTTTCCCTGCCCGTTTGTCATTTTGCCTCTGACGAAAATTCTGCTGGGATCGAAAGCTCAGGCCCCTTTTGACTCCATTTTACTCCATTGGTTCTCCACTTTTGGACAAGCAGTTTTCAGTAGCCTTTTTTTGCTACACTTATTAAGAAGTATCAGTGGAAAGGTCTTATTTTGCTCTATCTAATGATGGACTTCTAAAACATAGAGTCAAAAGGGGCCTGACCTTTCGATCCTACAAGAATCTTTGTCAGAGGCAAAATGGCGAACAAGAAGGGAAAGCAATCACATTTTATAAGGACTACACACAAGAACAGTCAGGGGAGGGCTAGGGACACAGAACAAAGAAAACAAAAGGAATGGGTTGGAAATCATGGGCAAGGAGCCCAACAAGTAAGGGAGGGGGATTAATTAAAGCAGGAGAGTGGACAGACAAAAGGCAGAGGAGGGTCACTGATGACCTCAAGGATCACAGGGGGCAGCCTATGAAGGATAGGGATGAATAGGGAGGCAACATCAAACAAGATAAGGAACAAGAGAGGGATAAAGAATAGGAAAAGGGCAAAATGGCAACAGCATGATTGGGTAAAGGGGGTGGGGGAGGGCTGGGCAAGCATTGAGTCCTAACCTGGACAGGTGTACTTGTGTTCGAGCCTGAATCCTAGCCTGGTTTTGAGAAACATTTGAAAATGGCACTTAACCCTAACTAGGCCGGGGGGGGGGGGGGGCCTCTGAGGCCCCCCTTCGACGTTCCGCGCAATGTATCGCTAACGCGAAAAGTTATCGCCGTGACGTTTCATGACTTTTTTCTTTTGAGTCTCCCGCATCTTTTGACACTAAATTTGCGATGCCCGGCGCGCGGTTCCGAATTTGCGCATAAATATGTACATGCATGTCAGACCAAAAATTGCTCAAAAACGTGAATTTGTGTACAATTTCAATGCAAACTGTGCTTACAGGCAAATTTCATAAAAGCATGATTATTTTGGGGTTTTATTGATTACAATCAATTAATAACATATTTTCTTGTTCGGAACAATGTCATGGACAAGTTTCATCGAAAAAACAATGAAAAACATAAAGTCAAAAAAACAGGGAAATACATAAGAAATTCAAAAAACAATAAAATAATTAATTTTTTTTCTGATGGCACAATATTTTTCTCTTATATTTGCTCAGGACACTAAAAAGAATATTTACACAAAAAAATCTGCCCATTTTGAGCTTTATTTAGTGATTTATACCAAATTGTCTGATTTCATGCATCATTATGCATAAATTTGCATAATTTAGCATAAGTGATAATTTTTTTAAAATTTAACTTCGTGGTACTTTAGATTACATCATAGGCAATGTGTGTGCCAATTTTCATCGCGATCGCGCGGTCGACGGCCGAGATCTGGAGGGGGGACCTGGGAAGGCGCCCCTCCGGCTCGATGATCTACCTAAATAGCCCAGCCTAGTTAGGGTTAACTTATTTTGCAATCCAACTCTTCATATACTGTCATACATGGATGAGACTATGGAGATTATGATGGGGGCTGACCACCTACCTGTTCACTGGATAGTGTTTGTAGATCTTGAAGAGCTTATGGATGGACTCGTAGATGAAGATGAAAGAGATCAGACTAGAAAAGCTCTCCTCAATGAAGCGAGTGAAATACTTCACCATGGCGCTGGCGTCCGTAGCAACCAGGATGATGCACAATATCATAGTCCAGAGCCCAATCCAGAAGCGAAAGGATAGATAGTCTAGAGCAAACGCTCTGAGATGAGAAATGTAGAAGGCACAGGATCTCAGAATATGGCTACTCAGTTCAGTGCATTGGTTTGAATGTGGAATAACTGAAATGACCATATATATTTTTTTTGAAGTGTTCATTACCTTTCTTAACTTTTGCAATAAGGTGCAAGAACCACTCCATTTTTTTTTTTAAGACCATTGACTTTACGGTGTCAGTTTATTTTCATAGTGATGGATACAAACATTAAATCTTATATAGATTCCTCACATGATTTTAAAGTTGCTGAAACCACTGACAATCAACCTTTGACCACTCCCTACTTTCATTAAAAGTTGATCAAAATTATGACAAAGCAGACCATTCAGCTAAGGAGACATTGTTCCAAAGAGTTAGGCTTTCGTATAAAAGAGTAAGAGAGAGAATCTTACTCGCAGACACTGACAAGAATCTTTTCATAAACCAGGATAGGACCAGTGGACCCCAATATCGTGAGTGGCTGGCCAGCAAAGAGGGAGAAAGCCACACCACATATCGAAGCACCCAGCAGACTCTCCAGAGCACTCTGAAATGGTAAAGAAAAAAAAAAAAATGTCATAAGAGCTGAGGACAGTGACTTTGTGAAGTGTTTGAGTTCACCACAGAATTTGAAAGGCTCTGATTTCTTTGTTCGTTGTTTTTAGCTGCATGACATCATTGTAAATAATATAAATTCCACATGTATACAAATATTATCATAAACATTGGGAAAAAAGATAATACAGTTGTACAAGTTTGATCTCTGATGGCAACTAAGACAACAATAACAGTCCAAAATCATGTCTGCACTCTTGTGGAAGACTGTCACAAATGATGTTATTTGTTCACACACACACACACACACACACACACACAAATAAACACAAAATTAATATATTAGACACACAATCTACTTTAAGTGACAAGGTATCGGTTTTTTGAAAACATCCTAAATTCCATCAATAACAACATTTTCTAGAAACTTCAGTAGCTTGCACCATGACTTTGGTTCGATGTAAATTTGGTCAATGAAAATGTTACACCTCTCGACAAATCTGACTATTCAAGGTCTGCTGTCCAGAAATCTGGATAATTAGACAAATTCTGGGCATCAACATGCTGCTATATCAAGGAAAAAGTAAAGAGTGTTGCTGTTGATTGTTCTTTATGCAGAAGACTATCTGAAATTGTCCACATTGGATGTAAACTGTCCTCATCAAATATCTCTGAGTTTAATATGAGGAATTTGAGACAACATTTGTCGGGACTGTTTGAATTCCTAATGACATCAGTATTAAGACCCATATGAGAATTGTTTCCACACCAAAATCTCTTCTTGTTATTGTGTGATTCTCAAAAGCCATTCCAACTTTCCTAAGAGGTCTACATGATAGGGGCTTTCCCTCTCCTTTATGTGTCTTACCATTTGGTTGTGTGTTGCTTCACCAAGCAGACCCCCAAAGGTGATGACAGGTGTGATGCAGGCAAAGTACATGAAGATGAAGGAGGCCACACACTGTATGTGCATTGCATCCCGGAAGTCACTGAGGAACCAGGGGAACCGACGTTTGCAGTCCTGAATCAGACCACCAAATAACCTGGTACAGATGAAAATGACATCAAGAGAAGAATTTTAATATCAACACCATTATCTACAGGATATCATTTTTACCATATTATCTTTTGCCACCAGAGCTCTTCTACCACATCTACCATTCTCTTCAATAATCTCATCTTTTATCTCTATCTTGTCACATTCCCCTTCAACACCTTGCTCTCAAACTGTTCTTTTATTTCTTGGTCTTTATTAACCACCCTCTTTCTTCATGCCTTCAAAATCTTCCCTCTCTCTCTCTCCAAGTTCCTTCCTCCTTCACTCTGTGTAAAACTTCAATGTTCTTTCATCCTCCTCCTCCTTTCATCTCGTGTCTCTCCATCCTCCTTACCTGCCCGTCCTCTCCAAGCCCTCGTGATTTTCATGTCCCCCATCTGTGTCATCAATCCCTTCCACATGTCCATTAGGGGAGGCCGAGGGGTAGGCTGACAATCTCTTGGCCTGGGAGGGGGCTGTCTTTGGGGGCTCAATTCGGATATTGGGATCCCAAGCACCTGAATGGATGTTGAGACACACAATGATGAATACTTTGTACACAGGAAGTGAAACACATGAATCATAGGATGGTAGACAGGTTGTATGCAAAGCTTACGGTCACCTGCACAGACTAGAGTTCATTTTCCTTGTAATGGTATTTAAATATTCATTGCAAGCAGAAATTCTTCACTTACTGTACACAAAGTCTGACGGGAATCAGAAAAGGCAAAATATAACTGCGTAATAAAGAATTCCACCCCAGACAAGCATCCAGTAGACCAACAGTTTGTAATCTGAATGTTATGTAAATATCTTTAACAGCCAAATCTGCCTTTAGTAGCAGCCACCAGCTTAGACCAGGTACAGGTCGAATGGGGTCTCTACCCCCCCCCCCCCCCCCGAAATACCATGGAAAAGATCTTACATACAGTGAGAACCCAAAACGCAGCCAGCTGCCACCAATTTTGTATCTTGTGGTATATTTTTAGCTGTATGGTGGCCACATGGAGCCACAGGCGAGCTAGGAATTACAGCATCAGTGTGTTTTTCAACTTTACAGCCGTGCCAGTCATATACATGTACAACATGGTGGACAGCTAAGTGATTGCCACTGCTGCATTCACCCATCATTTATGCACAGTAATGGACTTGTGAAAAGTTTGCTTGCTGTATGCCTGCTAGTACGCAATAATGTGACCAATGACAGCATTGTTCAATGTACAAAATGTTGTTATTAGCTCATTCATATGCTGCAAGTACACATGAACAGACTTATACCACTGAGCTACACAACTTGATACAGTAGCTCCACGCCTACACCCATACAGTGCAAGCTTTTTTCGTCTCACTTGGGTGGCTGCTAGAGAAAGGTTTGACTGCACGTGACTGATTCTGAACAATGCGATTTGACATGATTTTATTTCTGTATATTCTTGAAACAAACAAACATAAAAACAGACTACATGCAGCTTTGGTAAATAATGGAGAAAGGACTGATAAAAAGTATAATCCCACCTAATCATGAAAGCAGAGCTCAATAAAGTATCCAAAGACACACTACGAATGTACATTTGTATTTCCAAATCCCATAAAAAGCAATACAGGTAGTTAAATACAGTTGTACATTGATATGCATGTATAAAAGAATACAAGTACCTTGTATTTGAAAGTCAAACATACATAAATCGTACATATATACCAACATATACTTGCAAAGGTTTGAAAACAATAAATTATGAACATTTCATTCTGAAGAGTAAGGTAATAAATCAAAGTAATGTAATAATCAAAGTCATGTAATAAATCATCAGAGCTGCCAGACAGGGAAGAGGTGGCTATTTTCCAATGAGAGTTCCTGTATGTTGCAATCATGTACAGTATGTAAACTTATCTGCCTCACAAGAAGCATTAAAAACAAGTTCAAAATGTCTCACACTTAAATCATTACTGTATCAAGAAGTACTTGAATTCAAACTTGCAATCAACTGGCCAATCAACATGCATACTTGTCAGAGCTCATTTCTGATTGGCTGCTTCTAGTCAAGTTGTGGATTGACACAATGATCCATTAGGGGTCATCATAGCCTTTTGTCAAGGCCCTCTCGCTGTATGGTGAAGAGAGCCCAGCTGAGTGGGGTTGCGCGAGGGCCTTTTGAGATCTGCTTCGCATCCTTTTGTTAGCCCTTTGAATTACCGACTTTTGCTCCCCGATTTCGGGAGCAAAAGTCGACCAATCGGCGTGTCTGTCTGCTCGAACTAGATTTGAACAGAGCGAATGCACGCTGCTGCCGCAGACCTCACAGAACCCTACACACAGAGTGTGTAGAGTTCCGTGGCAGACCTCCTCCGGTGGTAAGTGATGCATGCGAACAGGCATGATAACACCAAGGCTGAGGATACGGGGAGCGCGCCATTCCATTGGTTGACCGGAACCCATTAAAATGAGTATTCAGAAAGGTTCATGTGTCATGAATGATAATGTGTAAAGCAGATCTCAAAAGGCCCTCGCGCTGGCGTGCTCGGCTGGGCTCGCTTCGCTTGCCCAATACAGCGAGAGGGCCTTGACAAAAGGCTAGGGTCATCATGGATCAGGGCGATTGTCTCACCTGGTGGAAGCACTGTGACCGAGTCGATAAACTCATCAATACCGGCCAAGAGATCTTTGACATTCTTTGCCTTGTATGCCACATCATGGAACACCTATGCCATAACCACATCAAATAACAACAATATTGGGAATACGAATATTAGGTAAAACAACAAACAAACACAAGTGTCTCTTACCCTTTCTCCTTCTATTCAATACTTGGGTTTCATTATACAATCAGAAGCAACACAATCTAATATTGCATATTATGCTCTCTTTGAGTATTGTATGCTATTACACTACCTACTCATATAAATCTAAAAATCAAGACATCACAAATGAAGTGATAATTTTGCATTCACAACACAGGACAGAAAAAAAATATTGTATACACATGAGTACATGTATATATGACCATGCATCACAAATCCAACAAAAAAGTTGCCCACCCTGATTTTACATGAGGACTCAATACGTGAAATGGGTCAGTCTAGTCAATCTTGAGTTTTTCATCATTTCTGGAAGATCAATTCTTTTTCTACATACAGATTTTAAAGTTTGGAATCAAGAAAGAAACAAGGGGAAAATCATGTTTTCTGCAGTTTTCTGGAGTGTGTGTGTGTGTGTGTGTGTTTATTGTAGAGTGTAATTAGGTATTGGTAACAGGCTCCTTTTCATTTCTAAAAAAAAATAAAACTTTACATAGTTCACTATTATTATCTTCTTCTTGTTTAAACTCTGATAACTACTGAAAGGATGGTGCTACTGCATGTACTATAAAGTTTGCATCAGGTATGGAGAGAATTTGCTTCATGAGTGTGAAAAATGTCAGTGTAATCTGATAATCCCTTCACTATGTTTTTTTATGGAGTTTCACATCCTGTTCTTTCGTACCATCCATTGCACAGAGCACAGCCCAGAGACATTTAACACTTGAATAAACCCTTATAAACTTCAAAGCCTGTTTTTTTTTTTTCAGTAAACATTTTTCCTGCATGTACTTCCATTTCTTTATTTAGACATGTTAGGAAGGTTCATTTGCATTGAGTTATACATCATTTGAATGTTTGAAGTCTGCTCTTACATGTAAATCTGCCATTAACTTAAAATCCATAATTACTGTTGCTTTTCTGGTGGTTTTGTGATGCAGGTTCACATACAATGTATATTCCCACATGGTAAAGGTTAACTACACACAGCAAAGTCGCTGGCGCACGGAGACTCTGCACTGCGTCTAGTCGGGCTAGGTAATGGTATTGCTACTTTCACATGACTGAGATCCACTTTATTATTTTATAATCATTAAGGAGCAAAACAGAAAGTCATCACAAAGTTTGAATACCTACACTGTATTCACTGTTTGCCAGTAAAACATACTGTGCATAATTTTGGAAGTGATGGAAAAAAGGATTTTTGCAAAGAAAATACAAATCACTTTTCCCAACTTGCTCTTCTTTAATTTTTACTTTACATCCATTGAGAAGAAATACAGTAATTACTCTGTCATCTGAAGAGACGTTAAGTTTTATGTGGGTGTGTCTGGGGTCTGTGTGTGTGTGTGTGTGTGTGTGTTGGGGGTGGGGGGGGGGGGTGTCCAGCAATTCACCTGGCATATGTTCTCAGACTTGATGAAAACATCTTTCCTGTTTTCACTTTTTAAAAATGACCAAATGATTGACTCAGCAATGGACAAGATACACATCTCATTTTATAAATCAACATTTCCTGGCAGACAAATTTGTGTTTTCACCAAACTTAGTTCTGGGTGTCTGGTATGACAGCCCTCTGACTCACAAAGGTCACACCTGGAAAAATTGGCTCAAATCAGATAATCTTTTGATTAAGAACAGCTCATCTCTTCTAATACAAGCATGCCATCTACCAGGGAAGCATTGCGGCACATGAGGTGTAAATTTTCTCAATCCTCTTGATATCACTCATCTAGTTGAGATTTTGAGGCCATTTTTTCCCTTTTTATCCCTCAATGTGAAAATCCAGAGCAACTGAATTAGACTGATTACATCGGGAAAGCTGGGATGACGTCTGACCTGAATTTGCAGCTGACACAATTTGAACGCCCTGCTGGATGTAGTAGAGATGTTTTGTTTGAATAAAAAAGGGTACCCCACCCCCCCCCCCAATAATGGTCTTGTTTCAGCCAGCACATAAATAGTTCTACGACTCAAATGATACTACCTTCTGCTTATAAAGAGAGAGAAAGAGAGAGAGAAAGAGAGAGAGAGAGAGAGAGAAGGGAAAAAAAGAGGGAGAGGAAGAGAAAGGGGTACACATGTATGTATATGTGCATTCACAAATACGTGTGCAGATATGAAAAAACAAATGTGTACTGAAATTATTTATAATGAATACATGTATATCCTATTCAATGAGAGTGAAGAACAAGTTATAATGTACACGCATGTAAGTGCAAGTGACTGTGTATACATGCAATTTTTCAGTATTTATAAAGACAATAAAGATAGTATTTAATGACACGTTTGAGTATCCAGTAAGAGTCTGTACAGTCAGGATTTTACAATAAAGATTTAGAGCATTGAGCATTCATATAATATTCACCACGCTGTTTCAAGAAAGATGCCACAAATTAAACAATTGCAGCTATGAATTAGGGATACTGTATAGTTGGATTGGCACAAATTGTACAATTTTGCTCGATAAACATCTGGCAAATTGAGGGAAGGGCCATTCATTTATAAAATGTAAGGTCAACTGACCCTAGCTCTTCATTGAAAAGGATCCAAGCCATCATTTGTTATTAAGGGGAAAATGGGCACACAAACTCTGCCCCATAGATTATACCTCAACATTAGACATACTTCATTTGTATTTGTATCTACTGTAAACTCTGCATGAAAATCTGTTCGCTTCCTTCCATAGAGAAAGAACTCAGAAACATGCATCTGGCTCCTGAACTAGACTGCTATTCATTAGCTCATACAATACGTATTCATCCCAGTGCAGAAAACCTTGTGTGTTACCTGGTAAAGAGTTTAGGAGTAAACAAGTATGGGGCACACAGAGTGGATTACGTTATTCAAGGAGTGGCTGTCCAACTTTATCATGGTTACCCATTCATATGAGTACAAACCTGAATGCTGCAAAATACAGAAACAGGCCAAACAATTACATATCTTTTACCTGCCATCCCCTTTCTCCCTCTCTTTGTGGGCAATCATTTCTCACATGAGAGACAGATTCCATGATTCCAAAAGAAGCCAGCAATATTCCTTACACATCCCTCTAGAAGCTGTTTATCATTTCATGGCCTTTACATTCCATGTGAAGTCAACAATGTAAGATGTTGAAAAAGTTACAAAATGTTGGTTTTTTTTTTTTTTTTTTTTTTTTCCTCACAGGTGATAGACCTATTGCAGTGATAGCAGGCTAGTTAAACTTCTGAGGAGATTGAATAATTTACACATAGTTTATAATGGTGTGACTGCACACGATGAGGTTAAAATTGAGGTGCTCTATTCACCACCTTAAGGTACGTGTATGCCACATTGAATAGAGCTTCTCATCTTTGCACAAATAAACAATCATCCACTATTTGTCTGCCATATCAATGGGTGTGGTCTAAACCAAGTCCTGAATATAATGACCACCATTCATTTTCTCAGAGGAAGGCCATTGAAAGACAGACTTTGGTTTAATGATGAGCCTGTGAGAGTAATAGTGATGTCATCGTGTGCTAGAAATAAAGTGCTGGATGGCATTTTGCATGCTAGGTTTTGAAAGCATGCAATTGTACTTTTTTTCTTCTCCCAAATGTCATGTGACGAGCATGTGTTGTATGAAAGAGACTTGTTGACACATATGCACCTGACTAACATTCTATAAGCATCCAGTAAAACCTACAACCTGCCTAAGCACCTGACATGCAATATGCCACATTTCACAGGTGGGGAGACTCATCTCAAGGCCATACAGCATTTAATTTAATGGGAGACTCATCCTCAGTCTGTCTGAGAGAATAAAGTTTTAGTTGGGATTGTGAATGGGGACAAAAAACTATCCTTATTGGTCACGGCTTAATAAGTATACCACAGAGAAGTATTGAGAGATGGATATCACAGTCAATATTGTACTCCTGATCCAAGGGGGGAAAAAGAAAGTGTGTGATTGTTCACCAAACAAATACACATTATGCATTATTTAAAAAAAATTCACTATTTTGAAGATGCCCTTTGAAAGACATTCTACACTAGTATCAAGTATCAAGTTCAGACATGAAATCACATTTTTATTTTTATAGCTTCAACAAAGACAATGGCGTGATATCAAAGAGAAAGTTAATATTGGGAGAGATTTCACAAACCTTTACAGGACCTTGAAGGACTGCATATATAGGCTTCTATCCTCACATCAATGTCATGCAATTTCCTATGAAGGAAATGTTTTTGTTGCTGACTACAAACTGAATCACAATTTAAAGGCAGTCATTCCATGCTTAGGTGCCCCTATCTCCTACCTCCACCTCAATTGGACGAGTTATTAATGATAATCAAGACTTGCAGTCAACCCTTGCCTGGCGTATGTTCTTTTGACTACAAGAAGCTATTGAGGAAACTTTTCGATTCCTAGAACAAGAATGAAAAGGGGCCAGTCTCTAATGAAGGGACTTCTGAAATATCCATCAGTCTGACAATGTCTTTACATGCTGGACAAATGTTGCCCTTTTCATTACTTGGCACGACAGTCTCATGTCAGTAAATAATGCCCTGGTAGTAAATTTTCACTCCACAGGGAATGTCTGATTCATTGCTGGTTAGTCACTTATTTCACTTGTTTCCTCTTCTTTCTTCAGGAAGATAATGAAGCAGAGAAAGACGACAAACAGACTGGAAAGGTTTCCAGTTCTCAACCAGAATAAACATGACAAAGAAGGGGAAAAAATCTAATTTCCTGCCATTCTGTGAGCCACAATGTCCAAATGTTTCTTACTGTTTCTGTTGCAGCAATCAGATATTATTTGATAACTACAGTTAAACCTACAATGTATCTCTAATGAAATCTTAGGTGCTGTAAGTGAGCTAATGAAAGAGAAAAAGGCCGGACATTTAGGAAAGCCTTTAAAAGCCTAAAACAGTCCTGATAAAGAATGGATAAGCAATAGAGATTTCCTGGAGAGGTGTACTTACATGTATTGCTCTCTACACTAGTGTATAACAATGTCTACAATGGCACAGTCCTCTTTTTGTTGTTGTTGCTTGCTAGTTTCCTCTCTTTCAGAACGTTATGAGGCATCACACATAAATTCTTACCAGCCTGTAGTAAAGCTCACATTCTTTGAACCTAGTTAACCTCAGTTGGGATGTACTCAGTGGTTGAATCATATAAGCACTGTGGCTTCAATTAAATATATTCAGTGGGTAAAATTATCATAAAATTCACATCATTTGATTGATTACTAGATGCGGTGCTTCAAAGAAAAGAAACTTTATCATTGGAGGATATCTTAAAGGTGCCTTACATGTTAACTGGAAGACAAATCATCTTAAAACCTCACAAGGCAAAGTCAAGTCTGAATCATCTTCTGAACCATGACTACAATTGTACATCCCTACTCTATGCTGCTTTTTAACACAAAGGTGGAGGCATTCGTACACATTATGTATTACATACCTGATCAGACATAAGGGTAGCCACGCATCGGCCGATCTCATGGTACCGCTTTGTCTCTGATGACTGTGGGCCCAGCAGGATGAAGAGGAAACGAGTGGGAATGGGTACCTCAGTCAAGTCTCCCAGGGAGACAGCAGTGCGCAGACGAACAAAGGCAATGATAGGACGTGACAGGAAGTCTACTTCACCGACAAGAACATTGGATGCTTCAGCTCCTGGTGGAATCTTGCGCATGAAACTGTGCCTTGCCTGAATGGAGTAAATATTCATTCAGACAAGAAAAAAATAGTTCAAAATAAGGTTTACACAAATATTTCTGGATTATTGTCTTGTCAGTTCACTTGCTTTTTTTTTTTCTTTTCAAACAAGGTACATGGTCTTGAGGTACTTACAATTTATTGACCCATCACCTGAACATATGCACAACATGCAATTAATGCTGTTTTTTGTTCTTTGTTGGAAATGGCTTGATGGTCAAAGTAAAGTTGCTTTGTTTGTATGGACCATGCAATGGAGTGAGATGTCTGACCTTGAATGCTGTGCATGTACAGCATGCTTTGCAATAGAAGCAATGATTTCTGAGTTTTGCAATCCAAGATTTAAAACCAAACTCTCATGGCTTTTGATAATTCACAAATGTACACACACTATAACTAGAGATGTACAACTGTACACACACACACACACAAACAAACACACACACACACACACACACAAACACAACCCTTTCATTAATACATTTTGGTCATCATATGCACATCAAATACCCGTATTCTTGACTTGTCACTGACAAGCATGTTTTATGTCTAAATTGAAAAAAAAAATCATTTTAAAGTAAACTGATGTCTCCAGTGAATGACTTTAAAAACAGGTTCTCTTCTTCATTAATATTTCCTCTTGAAGATAATGTCATAAGTTGGAGACTCCTCCTTTAAAAAGAAGGAAGAGGGAGAAGAGTGACAGAATTAATTCCTGCTACAGTGAACAGACAGACCAATGAGGAGAACTGTAATATTCAGTGAATCTAAACACCATCATCATAAGACTGTCACACTTGATAAGTGGTTAGACACATCAAGTAGCCGTAAAAAATGGTTAATTGGTGAAGCTTCAATTAAACTGAGACAGCTGCTCACACAGAGAGAAATAGCATGCACTCGTCACACTGTTAGGTGTAAGAAAACACAACAATGTGTTAGTAAACCTCAGAGGAATGTCAAAGACTTGAACACAAAATTCCTTGGGCATTCAGTATGTTGCTCTCTTTTTTCCATTTTCTGTGAAGGCACACTCTGTATGCACCAAAGAAAGCACTCAGTGCCGGTTTACAGACCTCTTCTTGTGCTTCTGTCACTCTTTTGAATCTTGATTTTTTTTTTTTCTATGCCATTCTAACTTGCTTGATTCATATCACAGTGTGCCAAGTGCACACTGACTGAACACAATGGTGTGTACATTGACCATACATTGAAGGAGAGAATGTCATGGAAATGATATGAGAGGCTTCTCAAAGAAATATTACTAGAAATATCTGTAATTTCTCTAAATTACCTACATTGCACTAATTTAAATGCTTAAATGTATATAGCAATTCATGCAACAACTTGTGTAGATAGGTAGACGATCTCAACTGTCATTATAAGTGCAAATATTGCAGCTCCATAAACATGCTACACATATGTGTGATTTGGTGTAAAGCCTTTTTTTATGATTTCTGTTGGTTCAACCTCCTCTCTTTCCCTCTAAACCAGCCCCCCCCCCCCAACCAACCCCTTCAACCAGCCCCCCTCAACCTACCCCCTTCAACCAGTCCCCCTCAACCTACCGCCTTCAACCAGCCCCCCTCAACCTACCCCTTCAACCAGCCCTCCTCAATCAGTCCCCCTCAACCTACCGCCTTCAACCAGCCCCCCTCAACTAGTCCCCCTCAACCTACCCCCTTCATCTGGACCCCCTCAACCAGCCCCCTTAACCAGTTTCCACCACACAAGTCATGTAGTACTACATACACGTAAACAAATATGGACAGTTACCATACCACTTCATAATCACTTCAGAAACAAATGGGCACTAATGCAATGTATGCTTGTGAGCATGTATAGAGGAACCTTTTGGCTCTCAATTTAATGATATGCTAAAATTGTGCAGCCTTTAAGCCCCAGACCAAATTATACTGGATTTTTTGACCTCGTTTTATTAGTCCCAACTCTCAGTTTAGAATGAGAAATACAGCATAGTAAAAACAGACTGATTTAAATAGATTGGTACTCTTTCCTCTCTCTACTGTGAACAAATCTGGGACAGTGAGTCAGCCTATAAGTATATAGGATATTATTAGCTGATGCTTCAGTGATATTTTTCTCAGTCTTTCCCTTTATATAATGCTAGAAAGTTAAACAAAATAACTGCTCACCTTAAGTACATAAAGACCTTCTAATAAATGGAGAAACTCTGTACTTTTGAATTCAGCAACTTTTGCCTATCTCTAAATAGAATTTACTGATAACAGAATAGATGTTCTCTTTTACTGTATTTTCATTTTCTTTTATCTTCATCTATTTATTTATTTATTTTCTTTCTTTGTTTGTTTTTTTTTTGGGGGGGGGGGAGGGGATGAAAACTTAATAATTCAAATGTTTTGAATATAGTCTGAATATAAATCTAAATGTTTGGTACATATTTGCAGCCCCTCACAAAAAAAGAAAAAATAAAAATAAAAAGAAAGAAGAAGAAAGTGGCATCACCATTGATTGCATGGTTGTGAGCTACTTGCAAGTACCAGTGGTGCAGTGTTTTCTTTATCTCTTCAGGCCAGATTCATCACAAGTACATGTATTTCTAGGAATAGCTACTATACAGATATTTTCCCCTAAAAGGACCTCAGTGCTCCCAAATTCATAGTGAAGAACAGCAGACTCAGAACAGGGAGAAAGAGATGTACTTGATTCATTAGATAATTAAAAGAAAATGTGTTAAGAGTGAAAGTAACATTGACAAGTGCAAATCCTTTTCTGATAGAAATTAACAAATCCCAGAAGAAGGCAGTAGAGAGAATTTTAAAAAGACAGGATTATTTTACAAGATCCACGCTGGTGCAGACAAGATCACTGTCGGCACAGAAACACATACCTTGGAAAACTTCTTGCTCTTAAATGAGTTTGATCTACTATGATTGGCAAATTCATTCTATAAAACAAAACAATAACAAAATAACATGGCATCAACAACCATGACAATCTTCACACAATCAAAACAGCTTAGGCCATCTCAGCACAAGTGTAAAATGAACATTTACAAGAAATATCTAAGCAAAAAAGCTGGGAAGCATAGCTAAGAACAGATTGAACGTCTCAATGAAACATTGACACACTCATAAATCACAAATGCAATCAACAAAGCATATACAGAAGTGTGAAGTAGAGACAATCCAAAAATATTAAATGCAAATCAAAGCTGAAGCAATAGAAACATTTCACATGACATGCAGTAAACTCAAACAAATTGGAAAGTTTTTTGTTTTCTTTTTATTGTTAGCAGTAATAAAAAGTGCAGCTGCATATTATTTTATTTCTCCTGCTTTGATGATACTGATATGCATAGAAGAATCATGGTTGACAATTGTTGTGTACTGCATAAATCTTTGGATGATAGCAATAACAAAAAAAAAAAGATGACATCTGTTGCCATGGAGATTTGACAGGCAAGGAAAATAGAACTTTCCAGCATGAGAATGCATCATCCATGACATTCCATACCTTTACCATATGAGTGTTATTCCAAGATAACCACAGGCCCCTGACACTGTCTGATACATGTAAATCAATATCACAAGCTGCTGCATGATTTGTATTTTTATTTTCTCTGTTATCAAACACTGCGGCAAGATGACATGTTCAACAGCATATGAACATGAACATGTCAATCTATTTTTTGTTATCATAAATCAAGGAATATGTGATAAATGTGAATCATATTAGCCCCATTCACATGTGGCCAGAAACCAGGATTCAAATCCAGATTAAAAAACCAGTATTTGTTTGTAAGCATCTGTTTCTCTCCCCCCTCAATGAAATAAAAAAAAAAATAAAAAAAAAATGAAATAAAAAAAATAGTCAGCAAAACCATGTGCAGGTACAAAGATATACCTACAGTTTTTTTTTTGTGTGTGTTTTGTGGGGTTTTTTTTCCTTGAAAATGTCCAATACAGCTTTCATATTACACCCATTTGGACAAAGATAGAGATGCTTTTAAATTATATTCACATAAATAGTGAGATTTAAATCAGAATAAAATGTGCATATATACAGAGCCCCTCCACTATCAGAAAGAGAGAGTGTAGGGGGTGCTCAATTACTGTTGGTTGAATTCCTGGTTGTCTGGTTTGGTGTTCATAGGCTTGATCACGATAACTACAATACCAGCATGCTACCCAAGATAATCAGACTTCAGAGGACAGGAATGCAATTTACAACCAAGATACATGTATGAAGGAGAAGACGATAAAAGAATAATGGACAGACTAGCAGCTAGCATGGAAACAAGTCATGATGTCAATGGCATTGATGACAAGGATGAGGATGATGATGATGATAATGATGATGATGATGATGACATGATGAAGATGGCAATCATCATGGTCAAAATATGTCATGAAAAGAATGATTTGTTCAAAACTGATGAATTATTGCCTATATTATGACTGAGAAGAATGAAAAAATAGACAATGCATATCAAAACATACACCAAACACATTTTATGCTATGTCGCCATAATATTTCAAACATCTTCTTGTATGATGCTTGCACAAGTATTTCCATGCAATGTTATAAGTCAGTACACATGAAAGCACAAGTTGTTACAACAACATGACACACAAAAGGGACAATGATGAATTCTGGAGTACATGACAAACATGATAATGAAAGGCATATTATGTAACAGGCAGTGGAATATCTTATATTACACATGGTAATATCACTATGGAAACACTGCCATGGCAACGAGTTAGTTTACAAGACGACACAACCCTGTACATCTTGAGAGAAGCCATACATGAGTTACTATTGTTAGATGTGAAGGTACAAATTGTAAGAGTCTGCTTTTTGCAAAATTGATGACAGCTGTAAAATATAATTGCAGCTAGCATGGAATATGCTGACAGCTGACTGGTTGTTACCATGGGAGATGCAATTGTTGATTTTTTTTTTTTTTTTTGTAGTAAAAAGACCTTTCAATAGCATGTTGGTTCTTATGAAACAGATATAAGGTAATGTTCTGGAGAAATCAAGTGTTGTGCATGCTGTATACCAGAATACACCTGCAACCCTGCATGAAGCAATGATGAAATGATGAATGCGTGGACAGTTTTAGCAGCCATGTCAATTAACAGCCATGAATGTTACATACATGAGCTCTGTTACCCATGGTGTCCTCTTTCATTTCCTAGTAATTTGACAGATACTTTCTGGCCATTCATAAATGCACAGTTAAAATCATCATGCATTCATGAGTATCCCAAAACATTCATTCAGCTGAATATCCCTTTGACAAATGCTGATGATATGAGAGAGGAAATATTAAGTGAATTTGAAATGTTAATGGTGACAAAGTAAAGGAAGACAAAGTCAGACAGATATGATATAATCAATCAAATTCCAACCGAGAGCGTGAGGCCTTGTAGATTCTGGGGAAGTGACATTCTTGCTTCGCTGAGCCTCTTCTGTGGACATGGAAAGAGTGCAACATGACAGGATGCCCAGGTGAGGGACAAGTGATAATAATCACATCAGACTTGAATTCAGGCTAGTACACAATCAGCACTGAAATCATGTCATGCAGGACTTCAAAAGTGCATAAAGAAATAACAAGAAAAACAAGGGGGGCACAGTTAATGTAACTGCAATATCTCTGAATATTCTAACAGCAGTATAGCTGATGCGTTGTGATGCTTGAAGCTTTAATCAACTGTAAACACTCCAACAGCAACATGAATTAGATAATGTGTCGGCATGGGAAACCTCATTTTTATAGTGTGCTTGAAGCTCTTTTTCAACCACAATGTAGCAGCAACACAGCAATGTTGTTGCTATACATGCCTTTCCTTCTGTGATAGTACAAATTAATTTCTACCTATGCTCAATTTCTTATAAATATACCTATAAAGCATATCTGATTGTACAGCATTAGTGAACTGTATATTGCAATGTTTTGATGAAATACAGAGTAATCTATAACCATCAACAACAAATGAGTGCGCAGGGCTTTATGTCTCAAACTTGAAGAAAGCAATGAATTTCATCAAAGAAAATGTAATCTGCAGATTAGTCCTCACACATGGAATGAGTTTATGATTTAACTGTGACATCCACAAACCACATAATAAGGAAAAAAACCTACCCCCAACAACAACAACAACAACAAAAAGAAAGGAAGAAGAAGGAGAAAAAAATGATTTCCCCTCATGATGGTTTAATACACTGCAAAACAAAAACTTTGCAGTTTATTATACAGGAATGTGCTTTCTCTGTTATGATTTCAACGAGGAAAAAGTGAAGGCATGTGATAGCACAACCATACATTTTCCATTTATTATTTTGTGTTTCCAGTACTGTAATACACGATAAATATTTGAATCTGCTGTAAAAAAAAAAGAAAGAACTAGAAATGTCACTTTGGCGACTGGTATGCCTCCGCCATAATGCATGATTTTCCCAATAGGTCTAGATAGTACATGTGGACACTGTGTGATTACATTTTCACAAAATTGGCAAAATATTGGAATGACAAGTTTGTCACAAATGTGTTGAATGTTCACCTTCCTTGACGTAGGTTTAATTGGATGAATAGGAGAGCATGTATCTAGGGATTTAAGGACTTTAACTTGACTTTGACCCATTCATACATTTTGGCATTGAGTAATTTTCAAGGTACAGGTGTGGAGAAAAAGTGCAATTTCTGAATTGAATAGTAGATTGTTACCATTTTCATCTGGCCCTTGACCCTAAAATTCATAAGATAATTACTTTCAGGTAGAACATGCATAATATGTACTAAGTTTCAAGGTAACTTGAGCCACTTCCGAGATACATGTATGGAGGAAAAAGTTAGTTCAGCACTTTCACTTGATCTTTGACCTTTTGACCTTTGAGGCAAAAAGAGGAAAAAAAAACTTTCCAGAGAATTTCTATTAGGTTACACAGCATACACCAAGTGTAAAAAAATAACCCTGCTGGCATTGCATAAATATGAGGGTAATAGTAAAATTTTGAAGTCTTGCACTTGACCTTTGACCCCTGACCTTTGACCCCATGAACCCTACATTCTCTAGATAATCACTTCCAGTCAGTACATGTATATACTATGTTCCATGAAGATACCTTGAACAATTTTCCAAGGTACGGAGAAAAAAAAAAAGAAGTTTTAATATTTTTACTTGACCTTTTGACCTTTGACCTTTGACCTCGTGACCCAAACTTTCACCAGAGAATTTTAATTGGGTAATACATGTATACACTAAGTTCCAAGAAAATCTTTTCAGGCATTCAACAGATATGGTGGAAATAGTGAAATTTTATGTATTTGACCCTGACCTTTTGACCTTTGACCTCATGACCCAAACTTTCACCAGAGAATCTTAATTGGGTAATACATGTATACACTAAGTTTCAAGAAAATATCTTCAGGCATTCAATAGATATGGTGGAAATAGTGAAATTTTATGTATTTGACCTTGAACTTTTGACCTTTGACCTTGAGCATGTGCACCCAAGAGTTGATAGGCACAACTTCACCCCCTAATACACATACATGCCAAGTTTTATTAGGATACCTCAACAGGTTTCGATAGTTACCTTGTCCACAAAATTCATTACGGACGGACGGAAGGACGGACGGACAACCCGAAAACATAATGCCTCCGGCACCACTTCGTGGCGGAGGCATAAAAATCAAATAGCTCATGCCCTTCTCATTACAGGAAAAAGAGAAAGAAAGAAATTATCCTTGAAAAATCTCCCACCCCATCAAAAGACACAATTTTGATCCCCTTATGAAGCTCCTGCAAAAACAAATGCAATTTCTACAAGAAGACCTCTTACAATTGGTTTTTCCTCGAGAGACAACTCCCTTTCCCTTCCCTTTAATCAAGGTACATATGTAAGATTTACTAACTTGTATAGCACAATGTAACCTAACTTAATTTATTTGTGCAATCAAACTTTCGGTATAAGTCAGTGAGCCTTTTGCTGGGGGGGGGGGGGGGGGAGGGCAGGAATAAGGGCAGGGAATACAAGGTATCCACATTGGGAGAGGAAAGTGACTCTAACATCACATCCAGATGCAACACAAAGTACTGTATAGAATTGAAAAAAAAAAACAACACAAAAACAAAACAAAGTTGGGTGGGTGGGAAAGCAAAGCAGCAACAACAACAACAACAACAAAACAATCAGCAGGTCAGCTGGTAATAAACAAAAAAAGTAACCAGCGAGGGGTTCTGAAACAAGAGAGGCCTTGTGCTCACCTTAGTATCGCAAGTTCACCTTTCACACACTCTTGCAGGGTATTACCAAAGAAAAACATAGTACAGGTGTAGCTAACTTAAATAGGGAGCTTTGGGGACCTCCAGGAGGTTACAGTGACAATATGTCTTCTATCATATTGGTAATAATACCTACCAAACTTGTGAAGAAATCAACCTTTTTGCTTCTTTTTTAAGGAGATCAAAATGTGTAAAGTGGGCCCCAATCTCATTCAGGCTCCAAGGGAGCCTCAGAACCCTGGATCTGCCATAAAGAAACTTGAAAGTACGTTATTAATAACTAATGTACATTGTATGTATTCAGAACATTTTTTGGTTTTGTAGAAGAAAATATGTAAAGATTCTCTAATTTGGGGTTCTGGGTATCCATGTGGGGCACAGTGCCAATTAGTGTAAACATACATTCTATCACTTAAAGCATGTTTGGTGAAAATTTGAACATGTATAATTTTTAAGAATATGAAAATGAGAAAATTGAACCTAAACTTGGTTCCAGCCCCCCTCCCCTCCTCCCCTCTCCCCTGATCCACCATAAACAAACTTGAAACTGTAGTCACCAATTTAATTACTCTACAATAGTGCTGACAAATCTCTATCACTTATGGTTCTAGAGAAGAAAATTTGTAAAGATTCCCTAAAATTGGGGAAGGAACATGTTGCCCATTTGAACTAGATCTTGTCACCATTGGAATGCTACTTGCCAAATTTGGTGAAAGTCTGTCACTGGGTTTTCAAGGAGAAAAAGTGAAAATGTAAAAAGTTTGCACATGACGGAGAGCAGACAATGAATGATTGTAATAGCCAAATGGAGCCCTTGGCTTGGGTGAGCTAAAAAAAGAGACAGTATGATGCAAGTAAAACTGTGATCCAAGAGTCATGTTAGTTTTATAAGAAGACTTTAAGCTTGCAAGACCTAATGAAACCATGGTTTGGATGGTATAGCATCGACGATAAACTCTTTGCCTCTAAATTGTTGCAAACTCATTCCAAACTCAATATCATGATACCAAGGAGGATGACATCAATACAAACAAACACACACAGACACACACAGACACACACACACACACACACACACACACACACAACAGAACCTCAAAAACAAATGATTTCTTTTATGTGGCTACATTTGTTTCAGTTAATTGGCTATGCTGCATTATTGGCTATGTGCTGTATTTATTTCACCAGAAAATACATACAGGTGTATAATTTGTGATCAGCTGGGATGGAAATTTGCATTCTACAGATTTGAGAAGACAATGTAGCAAATGTTCTGATGGTGATCCTTAACCTCAAGGATAGCTATCTTCGAGGATAGGCTTGTAGTTAAGCACAGTGTAGACATACTGTAAAACATGATGTATTCGCGGCACGAAATTTTCGCGAATTGGAGCCGACGGCCTGTTTCGCGGCAAGAAATTTTCGCGTATTGCCTCTTGCGTTCAATGCATATAATGTAGATAAGAAATTTCGCGTGCATTTTAATTTCGCGAATCTTGGCGCTCGCGAAATTCGCGAAATTAAAATGCACGCGAACATTTCTCGTTTTACAGTACTCATTCATACAATGGTGTAGCTAACTTGAAGATAGCCATCCACAAGATATCTTAGGGTTAGGGCTCTATAAACGAGCTGTGGGGCTCCCCAGTCGTAGTTGGGCATTGTGCAGATAGAACTTGTTGATAGGAACCTGTAGATAAGCATAGTTACAGGGGTCAGTGAGCCTATCCTTGAGGATAGCTACCTTTGAGGAAAAGCTTCGTTGTGTAAACGAGCATCATATAGTTTGGGAGGCCAGAGTTTATCGTCAAAATAGATGATACTCGAGGTTAAAGTATGGTGAACGAGAAAAAAAGGATGATATTCATAAACAAGGTGATTTATACATTTCTGGAAAGCTTAAATCTCTAGGAATATGAATAATTAACTTTCAGAAGGTAAACATGTCTCTAGAACGATGGAGAGATGGTGTTTTGAGACCCTTCTTAGACCACCTGAACCCGATCTGATGGCGAAATTTTGGTGGCCAAAATTATGACGTCACAAAATGAATGAATCAGCCCTGCGCTGATGCGCTGTGCTACGCACTCCATCCACACAGTGGGCTCCGTCTATGGAAGGCCGTTGCGGACATAATTCGTTTGGGGCATACGTATGGAAACGGGCATACGTATCCACCTGCCTTCAGCAAACATTTGCTAATTGACCAATCAGCAAGTGTTGTTTGGCAAACGATTGCACAGTGCGATAGCATACGTTTGCAAGTTTTTTTGTTAGCAAACGTACGCTGTTTTTATATGTATGCACAGAATGCCAGTAAATTGATTTTCAAGGCAACCAATGAAGTTAGCTGTTAGAACCAGCTGATCAGCTCAGTACAGCTCAGTACTGCTCAGATCAGCTCACTATGGCCAATAAAACTCAAGTGGAAAAGAATTGCGGTAAGTGCAAAAGTTTCAAAAAAAAAATCTTCAGCTCATTGAAGAAGGCAGATGTAACCATATTCCACCTGAGGAACTACAACAAGGTACGGTGTGAGATTTCCACATACTCATATACGTACACTTAGTACCTCCTTGCTCAGATCGGGCGTGAATACCTACCGTGCACACTAGTGTATATACACACACGCTAAATACACACATATACAAATGCATATCAAACGAAGTATTTGATTGGTCGATCAATTGTAAATTAACATACGTATGGAATGGGGCATACGTATAATAGATAACATGCAAACGTTTGCTTAATACCTTACAAACGTTTGCCAAACAACACTTGCTGATTGGTCAATTAGGAAACGTTTGCTAAAGGCAGTTGCATACGTATGCACGTTTCCATACGTATGCCCCACACGAATGATGTCCGCAACGGCCTTCCATATTCCATATCCGTCGCCTCTCCCTTGCTTCTTCTACCACCCCGACTTTGCCACTGTCACTATTGGTGTCATTGTCACAGTCATCACTCAATTCACTCTCGATGTCAAACTCAAAGTCTTTCCGTACAATATAAGGTAAAAATTGGATGTTTTAATGTCTCAGCCGAGAAAGCAGATGCGACTAAAGACAGGCCAGATATTGCATCCGCTCACCAAGAAATATGTGCTTTATGAATGAATGGCGACCTCACTGTCCCGCTGCACTCGTAAAGGGTTTTGTTTATTTCATGACTTCATAGTTTAGGGCTCAAAAAGGACAGCTGTTCCGGAGCGAAAATCAGTGAAGTAAATCAGTCAGTTTTAACTCGCGATTTCTCAGTGGCGTGAATATCTTTTAATAAGTCACATTAAAAATCTGTTCTAGGAGACATTTCCCTCTGCTTTGACACCTTCTTTTATATGATTTTCTTGATTTTAATGTCTCGTTCACCATACTTTCAGGATCACTGTCTAAAGGTATAAAATGTCACTATCATAACTCTACACCTGAGTAACAAGTATTCCTGGATTGAGGGAAACACTCAACACAAACACCAGTAGAAATAATGACAAACAAAAGCATCTAGGTTTTGGGTGGGGAGGGACCAGCAAAAGCATTAATGAATTAATATTCAATAAATATATGATTGAATAAATGAATATGAATGTGCAATCCATAGCTTAAAAAGAAAATGAGATCAATGATAAAAAAAAAAAATCAGAATCTATTTAATGCCTTGCTTCTTTCCCCTGCAGTGAAGTGAGCCTAGAAGTTTTCAAGATTCCTCCTCAAAACAAAGAGGAAAAAAAAAAAAGGAGGAAGAACAAAACAGCAATAAAAAAAAAGAGAACAAAGAAAGTAGTATCCAACCGATAGACTTAATCCTTGGAGGTTGTGAGGAATGGAGAGCCGGGCATCACTGAACCTTTTCTGTGAGAAGAAAGAGTAAGAAACAGAGGACACATCTAGAATACACAGATATACATACACAAACATTCAGGGGATACAAGTACGAGTATGGGTGTACCTTCACAAGGGACGCACATACCACTTGACAGTGAAGATACAAAAAACGAAACACAAACAAACACTGCTGCTCTGCTGTACTAATGGATACACCACATATTTCGGAAGGTTTTTATTTTCGCGAATTTAAAGACACACAAATTTAAAGACATGCGAAAATATTGACTCTGATCCCGATATGAATGTGACATGCACATAATATTTTATACATTTTTCTGTTCAGCACTGTACTCCACGATTGCGAATTTAACCACACCCGAAATAGATGAGCAAAATACTTTAAGATCTTGGATCTAAAATATCAAAATATGTAGGGGGGGGGCACTGTACCATTCTATTGAAATTGCTGGTTTGAAATTTAATGTATTATAGCAACTATGAAAAGGAAAAGCAAAAAATGCACTCAATGGATGCAATATGTACTGTAAATTAAAATGTGTTTTGTGTGATAAACAAGCAATTATATTTCTAAATTCTTGTCAAAAGCAATTTAACCTTTCAGCAGAGCAACAACATTTTTTCCCCTTCCATTTCTAGCAGTTTACAACAGACAACACACAAAGAGGAGAATTAATGCTCAGTGTAAGTGAGTGCTACATTCCAATGGATGTGTTCTGAAATCAATTAACATGTTACCGAGTATATGCACACATTTGCAAGAACATACTGGGTTCATACATTTGTACAAAATTCAATTTGATACAATGAAATAGAACTAATGTGAAAGAGGAATAAATATGCTTTACAATACAAAGCAAAATATTATATTATACTACAAAAGCATGTTGAATACTCAGACTGGAGATCTGGTGAAGCTAGATGAGCCAATGTATTTTGATTATGTACATGGGTACACCTACATTTTGTACATGCATGTACATTGTACAAATGGATCATACACCTGTATATACATGTACATGTATACATAAAAATTCATAAAGCTATAATGCCCTTTACGTGATACATTTGCTATCTAGAAATGCAATAAAAACAAACACATGGCTAGGCCAACCAGCATAAATAGTGCACATCTCCATGAAACACAGAGAATAAACCCACCAGCTCTGCAGAATTCACGTCAACAATTAAAATGCCAGGTATATTTACGCACGGATAATTTCCAGGAATTTGCATGCATCTACAGACTTGTACAATACAATGGCTGAAATGTAATCATAGAGTGAGTTGAACTGTAAAGGAGAGTCTAAAGGTATCTAAACATATACCTTCTTCATTCACACACACAAAGAGAATGACCCTGAAAACTTGTTGTTGCAAGACTATCGTAACCCTCATAGCTTTATCATATTGGACACCTGCAAGGCCTGTTGCATAAAACTTTTCATGTGAGAAACACTCTTCTATAAGAAGTAAATAATCAGGTTAATATGATTCTCCCATTGACCATAACATAGGGAAATATCTTGTTTACAAGAAATTCAAGTTTGTTTTGCTTTTGCCTTTTTTTTTTCTGCAAATACTTGTCAAGCAATTGGACCAAGATTACAGTAGGTAATGGATTAACTTCATCTAATTTCAATTAAAGTGTTATTTTTCAGCATCTTTCACAGTATAAACATCCATTTCCAAAGTATGTGTGCAAAAGAGACTACTTTTATTCCAACATGAACCTTCTTTAATAGAAATGAATATCTATTCATATGATCTAAAGATAACAGACCAACCCCATCCTCGATCCTTATTACATCGTACATTATGTACCTGACGCAGCGCAAACATAAACTACTGTATATCAGATGGGTTACCTCTAGACTCAACTCCAGGCTTAACATATATATCATTTTTTTTTTTTCCAGGATGTTCAACTTTGGCAAGAAGTCAAGCTGACATGATGCCAGAATCCTAAAGTAGGGCATCAAATTTAGGAACATGATTCACTGCCTCATTTCCACCTCTCTCCCTCCTGCATCTCAAATTTGGCCACATTTCTAAGCCCTGAGTAACATTACAGCATTGCTAAAACTTATTCTTGTATGTGGGTAAGAAATTATTGGATTTCAACAACTGCTGATGGAGATTATAGCAACACCCAATCTCTAGATCTACAAATCATGTCAAAGTTTGCTCTCACTAGACCAGGGATGAAAACTTAACAGAACGATGATCTGTTACCGGATAATATATGTACAAAAATCATAACTTTTTAAACAGATTGTCCAATTTTCCCTAAACTTTGCTGCTGGGTTCTACTAATGATGCTGCACTCACTTAATCCACATGTAAACTTTGGTTTTATTCCCCTTCAATCACGTTAACCCTGCAGCTTTCAGTATTACTATTACAACATATATTATGGTTCAAATATTTAAAGATACATTGTGTCATGAATATGCCAGTACCAATTCTAATGCATTTATACCATTACATGAAAAGTGCAACATTTCATGATTTGCCAAGAAATTACTAAACACAACCTATAGGCTGAGTGGTGCATATTATAATCTGTGCAGGAATATGGGATGTTCTAATTTAGTTTAATAGTTTTTGTTGTAAGTTGTTATTCATAATGCACAGAATAAGTTTTCCCATTGCTGGTAAGGTGTAATGTGAGGTATACATGTACATGTAAAAAATCTAAGTGATCTAATGATATGGTTCTACCAGTTTCATTTAAAACAAAGTCTCTCCAAGGTAAAGGTGACTTTCATGTTTGTCTCCATGCATTTTGAAGATGGATCAAAGTAATCCAGTGTGTTTAACATGCAACAGTGGAGACAAAATTTCCCTTAAGAGTAATAACTAGTTGTTAGAAACACTTGGACATAACAGAAGTAGACAAAAAGATTAAGAAAGGATGTGATTAAATCAATGAAGGAGACAATACACACAAAGACATACTATGACTCAGCAGGGACATTCCACACTTTACTTCTTGTCTCACAGTCTGTTAACAATCCATTCTGCTTACTTAGCCTTGCATTCAGACTGATGCTCTGATTTACCTAATCCACTAACACAACAAGAAGAAAAGAGAACTCAATATTGCAAACCACAAATACCTGCATACAGCGTATCAGGTTATGTTTTCTTCTGAACTCTAGATAGCCAACACATCTAAATTCAGAAGAAGGCAAACATACACTTTTGTATGCACATGCCTTGTTAGAGATAAATTCTGAGAAAACATTCTTGCCATTTCAAGGTAAACCTAAGGGTGAGGGAATGATGCTGAGGTCCAGCATGGGTTGCTATGGTAACCTACCTTTAGACTGTGCTGGCTGGACACCTTGGGTAGGCTGCCTGAAGTGTCATTTTTAGTCATTGGCTCTGCCTGGTTCTGGACTGTCAGTGAGCTGCCGGCGCTGCCCGAAGTATTCTGCATGTTTGGAGATGAGCCGTGGGAAGCAAGATTGGCAGCTGAAGACAGGCAGATACAAAGAGAGAGAGAGAGAAAAAGAATTAGATAGACAATTCAATGATTTGACAAAAAAATAGAATGATAATGATCATGTCAGCAGAAACATGATTCAAGTCAATTCAATTCAATTACATGTATATTTCACATGCACTAAAAAGAAGACAAAGAAGGATAAGTAAGCAATGACGAAACATGAAAAGTACCAGGGACTGTTACCCCATAAACTAGAGAATAGCAGAACAGTAAAGACACTTTAAATGCAGTGAATTCTCGCTATCGCCAATGACGTAAAAAAGTACCCGGATGTTGCTTTTTCGTCAAGATTTAGTGCACTTCGTAGCAAGGGCACTTCCGGCGCGGGGCATAATTTGCACAGCGCTAGCGTGCGCGTACGTGTACCTTACCTATAGCACCGCGCCGACCACGGATACTAGTACAGTGTAATAACAGGCAGCTGTACCATCCGAGCCAGCGAGTGGCCAGGCCTGTCATACTCGTACACTGTAGTCCCCGCATGCATTAGCATGCACCATACACCACTGCACGCATAAGCTAACACATACCGGTACAGCGTACTGCTTGATCATGCGATCGATGTGCACATCACATATCAGTCATCTCTGCATACGCTGAAAATATGCTGGAAAATATTCACCCACCTGGATATTGTCATGGAATGCCCATCTTTTTTTTTTATCTGTTCTCTGTCGAAATGTCGCGAACACAATCGGGAACGAACTGTGATCTCGAACTTATCCTGTCTCCGAAGCAACTTCTTCCAAGTAAGTACGTAGGCACTAGGCCTACTACCGTAAGTCGCGCGTGCACATACTGCGCTGTGGAGTCACCCGCAAACTTCACCCACGCGCCCACGTCACGTCTCGCATGCCAGTAAGGGTCCTATTTCTGCAGATTTTTTTCATTTATTGTCGTGCGAACAACACATGGCAGCTTCGCAGCAACAACCAATAGTCGTATTAACAGCAATTTCTTAAAGTAGACATTCAAAGAGATCATTAAATTCCGCAATTTAGGCATCAGTAGAAAGCTCAGAAGACATAGAAGGCAATGGAATTTTGTTACCTCGCTTTCGCGTTGCTAGAAAGAAGTAAACGCTCACGAAAAACTGCGGTTTTCTGGAGCCTGATAAGGGCCAATTCGTCAGGAAAGATGCCCGCTTCGCCTGACGTCACGCACTGGATTTGCGGACTCTGCCCGGTGAATGTGTGTACAATGTTAACGGAGGTACAACCTGATTCTTTTGCATTTTATTTCCTTATGTAAAAGTCGAATTGAACGAAATATAACTTTTTATGGTTTAATAGTAATGAAGAAACATTTCTCTCTCGATTTTTTGTAATTCTTACAGATATTTTCGTCAATATTCAGGAATTCAAGCTACTTAGGTAATCTTATTTTTCTTACGTTTGTAATGTTAGCACGTTCAAGTTTCGCTGGTCATATGAAGCGTTTAATTGGAAATCATGAGGATGTCCGTGACAGGATTGATAATCTAAGACATGTTGATGTTGACAATAACAAGCAGACTTACGAAAAATGGCGAAATATCAAAATAGGAGAGATTTTAAAACGAGGATCGAGATACCAACTTGTGCAGCCCAGTCTCGTAGCTCGCGATTGCTCGCATGCAGTATGTGCTTGTATTAATCCGCGGTGAAGTGGCTCTACTGCTCCGATCCGCATTGGTAGCCGCTCGCCGCACCACCATCCTCACTGCCTGCGTGCCTGGCCTGTTACGTGATTAGCCAAGTCATGGAAGTACTTTCATTGGCGTAGGAACATAGACGTGAACTACTCGTAATTGCCATGCTTTGCGTAACCACGTGTGTTTGTTTACGTTCGCGCCCGATACTGTAATACTGTACGACTATACGAGATTCTGACCAGGGAGGTGGGAAGAGAAGGAGTGGAATCTTCGACATCGACAAGGTTCGGTGTTTTCGCGAGTAATTACATCACTGCTTCACCAGTGTGCACACGCTCGTAAAACTTCCGTAAATGACATCTGCTATGATAGCTATCACGCCATTGCGCCTGACTATATAGTTGCTGACCTCAAACCGGTCAGACCAAGGAGGTACAATACTAGGCGAGCAAGGTCTAATAGCAGGGCGGACATAAGCACTTCCCGATTGTTCGGGCAAGTGAAAATCAAAGTCGTACAAGTGTTCTGAACAAGGATAAAAATGCTTGCCCGAATCGGGCAGGCAAATAATTTTGAAGCCACCTTCTTTCTCCACATTTTCCCTTCAACAAACCCATGAAATCATGCACACGCAAGCCAAAAACTAATTACTGTTTAGCGATGTCACGATTTCAACAACTGTCGAACACTGACTTACTTGAAGAAGCCCGGGTATTGCATTACGATGCCACATCAACGCTCATCGATATCGAACAAAGTTTTTATTCCAATACGATGTATTAGCCTATTTTGGCAGTAGAAAATAGCGACAGCAGAAAAAAAAAACTGCCATTTTCTGCTCGCCGTTAGCTGCCTACATGAGTCGGGTAGTCACTGGTTGTGCGTGCTCCATGTGGATACCGAGCACAGTGCGCGATTCAAGATAAAAATAACACAAATCAATAACGCGCGGTCAAAAGTGAACACCAAGTTTACCAAGAAACAATACAAATTCCACGACGGCAAGGTGCCCGACTTGGGGATGGGGGGGGGGGGGGGGGTAGAGGAGAGAGACCATTCGACAAAAACAGAAACCGCGCGTACTGGCACATTCTTGGCGGTCACGAACAGTCTGGGGCCTGGAGGAATGAACAGGGAAAATGTTTGACAAGTCGAAGACCCAGCCAGGATTACAAACGTAATGATTCTTTATTTCTCTCATTTAATTTGCCTAAAATAGAGCTATCTCTCTCTCTCTTTCTCTTTCTCTCTATTTCCTTTTCTATTTCTTGTAAGAATTGTTTGTACTTACCGATAAAGAAAAATGAAATAAATAAACAGTGTTAAACTTGAAATGCCTTATTTTCCTGCTTTAAAATACTTCTCAATTTTGTACATTATTTATATTCTGAGTTATGAAAAAAAGAGAAAACATGTTGCTGATTGTTACTCTAAAAGTTGTTTATTCCGAAGGTTCGCTAATCTAAAACTTAAGAAATAAGAAATTTAATCTGGGAACAAATTCAATTCGTTTTCAGATTAACAAGCCTTTTCCCGATTTTCACATTACCCAAACTTCAGAATAATGCTACAAATGTTTGGATTATCAAACCCTCTTATATTATATAATTTCGGATAAACGAACTTTCACAGTAACGTGCAAATATTATTTTTTTTTGAGTCGGGCATAAGGGAATGTTCAGAAAACGTGTATAGACGGGTGGTAAAAAAAGGAGAAAACATAGGTTTGAATTTTAGTTTAGCATCGCGTCTCTTTGCGTGGTGCTCGTTATTCCGAAAAAGAATAAGATTCACTATCCCGATGGTAGTTATTTCGAAACACGCATATTGCATGTGCGGATGTTTGTTAATCCGACAAATTTAATTATGGTTTGTTATCTATTATCCGAATGAAACAAGCTAGCTCGAGAGTCGATATTCTGAAGGTTTGCTAATTCGACAATGAAAAAAGAAAAAAAAAATGTTAATCTGAACGTAAGATTAGCTTTGATTTTCTGGTGGTTCGTTAATAATAATAATGATAATAATAAAGAGGTTTTGTAACTCCTTTTTTAGATTCATGTCCGGATAAACGCAGCTATGGAATCACAAACATTCTTGCATTTTTTTTTTTTTTTTGGGGGGGGGGGGGGACGAATCATATTTCATTGTTACACTTGCGATCATCTACATTCATTAGACAGGGCTCGACACTAACTGTGGCCCGGTGGCCCGGGGCCACCAAAAAACGCACGTCGGGCCGACAATATTTCAGAAATGAAGATTTTGGTGGCCCGATCGGGCCAACAAAAAAGTTGGACGTTTGCTTTTACTGTTGGAAATGAACAGCGGTAACAATCAGCTCCGTAAGATGCTAAAATAATTGGAGTGAATATCGGTAAGAATCAGCTCCTTACGATGCAAAAATTAATGTCAGATATTTGATTTTGCGTTCGGAAATGAATAAGGATAGCATTCGGCTCAGGAAGATGCTAAAAGTAAATGTCGAATGATCCCTTGTAACGTTCGGAAATGAATAACAATGATATTCAACTCCGTACGATGATTAGATAAATGTCGGATGTTTGTTTTTACTTTCGAAAGTAGATAGCAATAACATTCGGCTCCGGAAGATGCCAAAATAAATGTCAGATGATTGCTTTTACGTTTGGAAGTGAATAGCAGCAACATTCTGCTCCATATGATGCCGAAATAAATGTCGGATATTTGCTATAACATTTCGAAATGAATAACAGTAACATTCAGCTGCGTTTGATGGTAAAGCAAAAAGTCTGATGTCTGCCTTGGCGTAAAAAAAAATGAAAAACAGTATAACATACGGCTCAGTACGATTTAGAGTCTCGACGATCAGTATGTACGATGAATGACGGCGGCGGTTTAGACAAAAAAAAAAAGAAAAAATGTGGAAAAAGAAGTACTTCCTCACGACTCATTCTTCCACCTCTGTAAGTAGCAATTCGCTTCGTAGAACAGTACACGAAATACACAGATTACGTGTGGCGAACATTACTCGTCCACCTCCCTGCTCGTACAGTATTGAGTTTATGTACGTTCATCCATTATTATTACAAACAAAAACATGCATAGAGAGCGAGTGATCAGCTGCAGGGAGTCTTGCGTCGAACGTCGAGGGGGCATGGAGCTGGCGCACATGTTCGAAGTATGTACAATAGTACATGTTCCCATACACACACGTGTTTACGCACAGCTCTCACTAGACCGAGGAAGAAATCAGAGCACGAACACTAATATATTCACACACACGCAAACACACACAGCGCAGTGCGAACCACACACCAGCACAGTGCATGAACAGCCGATGCAGACCAGCTGAGAGCGAGACGTACCATCCAGCTTGCTGTGACCGGATCTACTTTTTGAAGGCACGGAACCGAAATGCGGACAAAAACGTCTGAAAGAAATCTCTTTTATGCGCCGCTAGCATTCACAAATTTCATACTTTATGAGGATGAAATGTAAGGAAAAACTGTGAACTACAAGGAGACATGCAAGAAAACTGCTAATAAACTAAATAATTGGACTTGCTAGGCTCCTAAACACAACACTGAAAACAATTCACGGTAGTAGTCTATGGAGCGAACGTGTACTTTCAGAGTACCAATCCAGTGCGTGACGTCATCTGGAAGGGGTATCGGCAGACCGTTCATCGGGGCATTTCGGGTTCACTTTTTCGTCCGATTTCAATAATTAATAAAAAATAGTTGGGATTGTTCTTTTCTCTCGATATTTTGTGTACACGTAGGACAGATGTTCAAATTCAATATTTTCTTATCAAATTTGTGTTTCGTGCTCTTTGAATTTCTACTTTAAGAATGGAGAAATTTCAAATCATAATATTAAAGCTGTAATTCAAGTCGAGAAACAGGAAGTACATGTAGAATACAGTCGGTTGTGTGTGTAAATAGCATTAGTCACGTATCACGCGCGTACGAACGGAAGTGACTTTGCTCTGGCTCCGAGATCTGGGGGGGGGGGGGGCCTCCCAGCCCCCCCCCCAGATCTCGGCCGCCGACTGCACGATCGCGACGAAAATTGGCACACACATTGCCTACGACATAATCTAAAGTACCATGAAGTTAATTTTTTTTTTAATTATCATTTACGCTAAATTATGCTAATTTATGCATAACGATGCTTACAATCAGACAATTTGGTATAAATCACTAAATACAGCTCAAAACAGGCACATTTTTTTGTAAATACTCTTTTTAGTGTCCTTGGCAAATGTAAGAGAAAAAAATTGTGCAATCAGAAAACATTTCTAAAGTATTTTATTGTTTTTTGAATTTCTAATGAGACTCAGAGCGAGACTCAAAAGAAAAAAGTCATGAAACGTCGCGGCGATAGCTTTTCACGATAGTGATACGTCACGCGAAACGTCGAGGGGTGGGCCTCGGAGGCCCCCCCCCCCCCCCCACCCCCCCCGGCCTAGTTAGGGTTAAATCAACATCAGGGTACTTTTTACGTCACTGGCGATAGCGAGAATTCAAGGGAATGACAAAGGCCCTTGGCCTATCAGAGGTTAAACCCTTAAGGACTGCATCTAACATATTCATATCATATCAACACCTTTGTGTACAGAGGGGCATAAAAGTCTTTAGGTTGGTAAAATTTTACAAGGTGTCACATCCTCCACACTTTTGTTTATTGTGAATTTAAATGTGCATTTTTTTTTCTGTCCATCTAATTTCAGGCAAATCCAAAAATATTTTCTGCTTTGACTTTGGCCTCTGAATTCCAACACTCACTCCAAGGTACACATTCCTCTGCAAGTACTTTTATTTTGTGTGTGTCAGTTTCAGTAGTCAGCATGATGTTGTATCCTTGAATGTTTGTTTACTCTTTACAGGAAATACGAAATATGGACTTCTGTATCCAGAGAAGAATAATGCTGAGATATGATTTACATTGGAAACAAAAAGGAATGTGAGAAGGTGTGGGTGAAGGGGGTCATTACCTTGCTCCATGCTCTGATTGTGGGAGCCTCCCGTGGAGAGGCTGCGTCCAATGTCAGTCAAGGAGCGAATCATTGGTAGAAGACTACTGCCACGCTTGTCTCGGTGTTTCTTGTGGCTCTGGTGATGGTGCTTGCGGAGAAGGGCTTCCCGCACCTGTTCCCGCTTATCTTCCTCCAACTGGTTGGACATGACAAGCTTGTCCAGGACCAGGTCTAGTTGGATACAGGACCAGGAATAATGACATGAGTGACCACAACATGACTGGCAATGCTTACTCTATAAACTGGTGCTGTGGGTGTTTTGGGGCGATTGGACTATTTCTACATTAAAACCAAATGGACTCAATGTACTGGAGGATGACATCTGATCTGGTCAACATATAACATGTTTGATCCATGCCTACAAAGCAACACTGGCACTGCTACTGGATGATTGCCGCTGACACTAAATACTACAGAATAGTTAAAAATAGCTTATACATGTATGACAAGGTGTGACAGTGACAAAGAGACTAAAAGATACAGTATATCAAACTGATTGCAAGAATACATGTATAATGGCTAAAAATGCAAGCTTCTGAAAATACAAAGATTATTTCTTGGTGACATGGCAATCTTCTACATGTCCTGGGAAAAAGAAAAAAAGAAATTGTACATGTTTCATGCACCATATGGTTAGCCAGCAGTTTATAAACAGTCTTGCCCCTTTTCTAAACTCAATGATTTACACATATCTGCCATTCAGAGGTAATTGACATGGTGCTATCATAATGCTGTGTTTGCAGAGCATGTTATCATGCTGACTCAAACATCTTGCGACCCCCTTTAAGGTTCTAAAAATAAAACAAGAAGGTATGTTGTGAAATGTAAATACAGTGCATAACTTGCTCATTGAATTAGACCCCATTTACAGTGCTCGGCCGCGGCTCGGCCCAGCCCAGCACTGTTAACGGGGTCTTACACAAAACTACACAGCATCAGATGTCAATGGTATTTTCAAGCATTGGTCTGGAGAGAGTGAAGCCACCTACTTATAATACGGTAACCTGAGCTTGTCCTTTGATAGAGCACTTCATTGTCACTCACATTCTATCATCTGTTTATTTATACTGCCTATCGTCAGAAGGCAGATAATACTTATCAAAATCATAATGTGACTTTATAAAATGGTCTCACTTTACAGTGAACTTGCATGTCACATTATAAATGTACAAGCTTCTATTCACTTTTTGGTATGAATCCTCCCTCTCATCAACAAAGAAAGGGATATAAAGGCATGCCCAGATAGTCCACTGTCTACAGCTCATCTTTTAGCATTAATGAAGCCTGCCTCCTGTTACTGCTGTCATTGCCATGGCAACATGTGCATCATATCCTCACTCCAACATCTTCTCTCTTTGGGTGCTAAATTGGTCCCATTCATATCACACCACTGTCGATCATAAATATCTATCAGTCATTAAAGGACTTATAACGCAGCCATTCATTTTGCAATACCCACCCATGTTGTTTAAAGACCCTGTAGCATGGAGATACCATAGAGTGGGAAAGCTGGCCCTGCTTAGCTTGATAATCCCCATTACAGATTTTGTACAACTTTATTTGATCTCAATGTCAAAGTACACACACGGCCGAAGGATCTCAACAAGAGTCGTCTGTTACCGATGAGCATACGTTTCAATGCACATAGTTGCTGATGGGCGCTATTCATAGTTTTTCATTATATCCCTCACAATTTGCTTCTCGTCCACTGATTGGTCGAGAGCACTGAAAACAACAAAACATAATTCTACCATAGAAATCCGCATCTCGCTATTCTCCCTAGGGAAATAGTAAAAAACCTGTATCACGCTGGTGAATTTCGCGCCTTTTTTGCTTCACGTCGCGACGCGGAAGATTTCACGTGCAAATGAATGGCTATCGCAGCACCTTCGCTTCGCGAGAGATTTCATGTATAAATGAATGGGTATCGCGGCGCCTTCGCTTCGCGAGAACCACAGTCAATTTTCACATACAAATGAATGAGTATGGCACACCGTAGACAATACGTGTAACGTTAGAGAAAATAACAGACTCAAGCCATCATTCTACCTAAAAAGATGCCCATGGCGTTGTGAAATAGACTATTATGTTACAACAGATAAGCAAACATGGGCTCTAGATTCTATTTCTAGAGATCTTTACGACGTACCGTTGTCCGTACGGCGTAGATCTTGGCCTCATTCAGGTATTAAAGATGAGTAATTATGAGTGTCGTAGACCCCAATAATGCATATGATATAGAATCTAGACACCTGACGTTAGATCAAGATATATTGGAAGGTCGTTCCAAAGTTTTGGGCCGTGTATGAGATAGTATGACCCCCTAACTACGGTATGCTAGATTCGAGGTAGTGTAGGACTGTCTGTAATTTTGACCCGGGAGTTCATGCTCCGCCGTTTGAAATTTGGTCTCACAGTTCATAAACTCGAGTGACATAAAGATGTTGACAAGTAAGTAGGCCCTAGATAGAACTAACGTTAGGCCTGATTATAATTATTTCTAGCATAAGTTAGATCTAGCTAAGCCTATTTCTACCTGTCTAACCGTAGTTTCCGTAATCTGATCCTTATAGAAACCCTAAGGCCTAAACTATAAAGTTAATCACAACTATTGTCAGTAGTTGTACAAGAGTGTCTAGGGTCTATAAACGTTATATAGATGAATCTAGGGTGGTATTCTGAAAATCTTCCTAAGTTTCTTCCTAAGTTTGTTCCTCAGTCAGAAACTTAGGAAGTGCCTAGGAAAGATAAAATTGGTATTCTGAAATTTCTTCCTAGGCACTTCTTAATGCAAATTAGGCCATCCTTAACCCCGCCCACGTCCTTTCCTAAGCCAATACGAAATGTCGTATCATAAGGAACTAACCAATGACAATCGCATATTACTATGACGTAGGGTCAAATACACGAGTGCGCGGCATGTCCCCTATCTCACGCTCATTTCGCGCATCAAAGTACATGTGCGCGCAATGACTGACAAGCGCGCCTATCACGATGCTTGCAGTTTGGGTGGGGCTTTCCCAAATATTTTCCTAAAATTCTTTCCTAAGTGCATTCTAGAATACCAACTTCTTCCTAAGTCAGAAATTTGCATATTCCTGCCCCCTTCCTAAGTTTCTTCCTAAGTATACTTAGGAAGAAACTTAGGAAGATTTTCAGAATACCACTTAGGAAAAAATCCTGACTTAGGAAGAAATTTCTTCCTAGGAAGTATTTCAGAATACCACCCCTAGTCCCAGAACAGAAGTGGAACATGAATCACACGAATTAACGATGGCACTCGATGCTATTGCTAGTGCCTAATCCAACCTTAGACTTGCCGTTACTGAATTTTCTACCCAAATTTACAATGTATACTTGCATTTTTAACAGCAAAGGATTGTCCGTATCCATGTATAGACAGCTAGAAAATGCTAGAAGGACGATAAAAAACAAACAAAAACATAACAGCTGCAGCTCACATCGTTGATCAGCTAAACGTACCGGGACGGACCGGCGTAGAGTAAAATACTAGCTTGATTGACAGCAGGATAAGCGCGTACTGAGTTTGCAGCTTGCGCATGTTTACCAGTAAGGCCAAAAAAAAAAAATTGTTGCATTGGCGTAACCCGCCCGACCCTAAAAATTCCGCCGACCCCATGTTTTTTTATTATTTTTTTTTTTGCTATCGATATCAAATATCTTGTTGATTGCGATCGCGATCGCACAAACCCGGAAGTGGAAACGGCTCTGGGGATATCGGATGTACGAGGGAGAGATCTAGCGCCTCGCATAAGCCTTCCTTGATCAGTACGTCATCTGTTTCCAACATGGACACGTACTCTAACAAGATTTATTCAGTGTATACGTAGCATTCAGACTGCGATGTATTGTGCACAGTTTTGCCATAGGTTTCTTGTGTGGAGAACTTACACGAATCTGTATATGTGGGACTGTAATAGAGATCGCCGTGTGCGATGAAAAGATCGTACATATGGGTCAATTTGCATCTATCTTATCTAAGTCAAAATAGTAAAATATGAAGTGAAAACATTCAGGATAGGGATTTCAACATCTTTAAATTCTGTGAAGGGGTATAATTCCAGTAATATCGGCCTCATAAATGATTTGTAGAATAGATGAACACAGCACATTCGGTGCAGCAGTTGTAACTGTTTACTGAGCTGAGCACGAGTTTTACACGTAAAATGCAGGTAGCAAAAAAAAAAAAAAAAAAAAAAAAATCCGCCCGACTGACCCTATTTGAAAATCTCATGTTACGCCAATGCAACAAATTTTTTTTTTTTGGCCTAATTTGTACAGCAGGTTAGCGGCTGAGCGCGCAGTTGTCTCTTCATAATACGCGTACGCGCTGCCCTCCTCTGCGGCTTTCCCCAAGCATGCATGATTGACCTGTCAATCTTCTCGAAAAGAGTGAAGCAAGATGTCCTAAAAAAGGGTAAATTACAGAATACAAGCAGTAAATTACTCTTAAATTCACTTGGGAGGGATATAAAACAAATATACCAGGCCATTTTTCGAGGCACCGGTTGAAACTATGTGCATGAGGTGACTTCAGTAGCACTATTTTCTGAGGGGCACAGCCCCGAAGAAAATAGTGCTCATGAAGTCACTCTCAGGCCTGGTATATTTGTATATTGTACCCTGATGGGCAGTGAATAATGATCAATTCAATCTGACCATCCATGTTTTCCCACACTACTGGGCCTTCAAAACTAGGTAAAACAATTCAAAAAGTCAAATCTGCAGAAAATTTGAAGCGACTTGTGTTTTCAAATTGCATTTACATCAGCTGAAGAAATATGCACAATGTACATTGTAGATATCTTGTTAGATATTGCCTCTGCTACTATATTTATATGCCCCAACATCCTTACAAATACTGCTCTTCATTTCTACATTACTGCACAAACTTTCAGTCCTTTTATCAACTCAGGTGTAAATTATTTTCAAAATCACTGTTTCAAATTTCACATCAGCCTTGCCATCTCCTCTTGCACTTTCAGCACTGTGTTTACCAAAGCAGTCACTTCAATATATCATCTTACAAAGCCCACTTCACACTGTAAACATCAGTCTGACACATCTTCACTATAATTCATGTTGTATTATTTTTCTTTCTGCAGGCCCACTTACTCTACATTCTGCTGACATGATGCTGTTACAATCAATGAATGTTTCTATGCTCTGCACAAATTCTAGACCTTGAATACTTTTGCACAGACCATTTCATATCAACAAAACATTGTGTCAATTAAACTTCATTCCCCTCTAATGCTTGAAATTCTCCATCACTCATACCTATGTACATGATATTAGGACAGCTCCATACCTCTACAAGTTAAAAAGCAAAATTAGGATGGCAACACTACTAGTATAAACAATTCTACAATACTCTTTTCACAGCAAATATTAGTCCACTGCACATTTCATCCCCTCCCTTTCTTATTATTATACAAATTAGATATATCACTCTCTCTACCATCCCCTCTCCCTATTACTGACAAACCCACCTGCTATCTGAACGATGTCATCCGCCTCCATGTCCAGACACACAGTGCCATTGAGGAGGCAGTTCCTCAGTTCAAACAGACTGTGCAGTGGGAGTGTTGCCACATGAGGTTTACTCCACCTGTCTGCATCAACATCCACATCCTCCTCGTACTTTATCCACCTGAAGGATGTAAAATGCATACAGAGGATGATGACAGCTCATGAACTACAGTTGTATCAATAAATCATGGCTAAATGCAATATTCCAAACCACTTTTGACATTTGGGGTTGTGGGAGTGAACCATTAGTAATGATCCTTGAAAGGATTTATGCCAAAAGCCCCGAAAGACAACAGCATACCCTCATTTCAGTCAACAGGCACGAAGCATTAGAAAAACAAACAAAAGTCATTCAAACTGTTTATACATGACATTTCACATTGAGTGAGGCTTTGGTTAAAGGACAAGTTCACCTTCATAGACATGTGGGTTGAGTGAATAGAGCAATATTAGTAGAACACATCAGTGAAAGTTTGAGGAAAATCGGACAATGTGTTCAAAAGTTATGAATTTTTGAAGTCTCTGCTCACTCAAGGCTGGAAGAGAAGACTACTATAGCTTATGATGTCACATGTGTACAACGATACAAAGAAAGAATAAAGAAAATTTAACATATTTTCACTTTTCTCGCATAACAAAAGAACACTTGACTTCTCTCTTTCAGAAGGCAGGGGGAATAATATTACCCTTAACATACGACATTGCCAAGTCGAAGAGATGTGCACTTTATTCAAAAAGCCAAGTTTTGTGAAATTCTCTTTTTATTTTCTTTATATCGTTGTACGCATGACATCATACACTCTGGTAGTCTTCTCATCCAGCAGTGACTGCGCAGATACTTTGAAAATTCATAACTTTTTAACGGATTGTCCGATTTTCCCAAAGCTTTTACTGATGTGTTTTACTACTGTTGTTGTATTCACTCAATCCACATGTATCTGAAGGTGGACTTGTCCTTTAAACTTACATGAAAAAGTATGACTAAACAGTGAATTTTATCCCCACACCAGCCTTCATGAAGAATAGTATTTGTGGATAATGCCAGACTTTGAATCCTCAAACTGCACGATTGAGTATCCAATTCAAATTCATGAAATTCTTCAGTCGAGATGTTTTCATTGCAACTGATTGACAAATTGCCCTACATCGACGTAAATAAGCACTGAATTGATCAGTGTTTTAGTAGTAGCCATGATAAAAAAATCATGGGCGTACATACTCGAGCAGGATTCGAACCTACGACCTCCTGATCACCGGACAGGCGTCATCTCCACTAGACCACCGAGCTTTCGCCCGACAGCAAGTGTTGGTTCTAATCCTTATAGCACGCAGCGGGTACTGCTTTGTTATTCAAATTCATGAAATTCTTCCGTCGAGATGTTTTCATTGCAACTGATTGACAAATTGCCCTACATCGACGTAAATAAGCACTGAATTGATCAGTGTTTTAGTAGTAGCCATGATAAAAAAATCATGGGCGTACATACTCGAGCAGGATTCGAACCTACGACCTCCTGATCACCGGACAGGCGTCATCTCCACTAGACCACCGAGCTTTCGCCCGACAGCAAGTGTTGGTTCTAATCCTTATAGCACGCAGCGGGTACTGCTTTGTTATTCAAATTCATGAAATTCTTCCGTCGAGATGTTTTCATTGCAACTGATTGACAAATTGCCCTACATCGACCTAAATAATTATTTACGTCGATGTAGGGCAATTTGTCAATCAGTTGCAATGAGTATCCAATGTTATCAACCACTGGACCAACCCACCTTGCCATTTCCTTCCACTCCAACTCCTCACCATCTGACCCATAGCAGAGCTCCTCCATCTCGGTGAAGATCTCATGGGACTCATGTCCCTCCTCCGCTTCATCCCCCAGGATGAACTTTACTCTCTGGGATGCTTGGTCTGTATTAGAGAATAACACTGACTACTGACTACAATTTATCAGATGACTAAACCATCACCAGCACCTGGACATACATGCATGTTTTTTCATTGTTATTGTCACATGAATATCTATGTATGCTGGTTTATATACCAAGGCATTTATATAACAGATTTATTGACTCTTCTGTTGTAATTTCTTTTTACACTGTACCCTCTGTATTTGAAGCATACCTACATAGTAGGACACATTTGACACATTTCAATGACTATGTCATGAATTGCTTGCAATTAACCAACAGATGGTCAATCGATTATTTAAGTAATTAATTTCCCATAGGAAAATTGCCATCATTCTGTCCTATTCTAAGTCACAATGTACACTGATCAGAAAGCAAGCCTAGTTAAAACCACTTATCATCTTCAAATCATATAACAGCAGTAGCAATCATTACCTACAGTCTGAATATCACAGAAATGGATCACTGCCACTTGAAAGGACAGACCTTGTGGCAGTGATCACATCATACAAAACATTACACTAATGAAGTCTAAGAGCATTTCTTCCAGGGTCCCTGTACAATGAAATGCATTAGGAGGCTGATGGATATATTCTTTTTTTTTTGAAGCTGATATCTAATATCAGCTCAGGTGGAAATTCAAGGGAGGGGAAAAAATACCTTGTTTATCAAGAAGAAGTGCATCAGCGCTGGCATTGGGGTCAGAGTTGGGGGAGTAGGCATCACCTGTGGCATTGGTATTGTTTGCTGTGCCACCATTAGCCCCATTTTTATTCTTGGAGCGACTTTTGTTGCGGTGCTTGTGGTGACCATGACCATGGCCATGTCCATGACCATGGCTGTGGTGGTGGTGGTGGTGTTTCTTTTGTGATGAGGGCATCTGTTCCTCATTGAGGGGAACATGGACGCCGACATAGATGGCACGATGTCCTGTGGATATAGAGATTAGAAATATTATAAAGTGCATTACAAATGTAATGTATTATTATCATTATCATCATCAAAAGTAGAGAGAGAGAAAGGTGAGCCACATATTGTGTTAACCTACAGCATCATTCAGCTACATCCTTCTAACGGATGATGAAAGCCCTACACAAGTTTTTTCTTGGTAGCATTACATTCCACATCCTGTATTTTATGTTATTAGAGTTGCCTGCATAGGAAAACCCCCGGAGAACATGTCAGATGAAAACTAGCATTTTTATTTCTTAATACGAACCCGGGGGGGAGGGGGGGGGGGGTGGGGTTAGGGTGGGGGGGGGGTGTGAGAGAGAGAGACCCTTGTTTAAATTTCCATGGTAGTCTAGCACGAGGTCAACATACGTTTCTCCTTGAGAGAGCACATTATATACTAAATGTGCACTCTGCCACAAACAGTGCAGGTTACTGGAAATGCATGCTTTGTTCCTGCCGAGGGGTAAACAAGGCACAACCTCTCGAGGTTGTACCAGACTTATGCTAGGCTGTCTAGAACGAAATCTATACCAGACTCACTCCAGACTGGCATTTTGTGATGTGACCATTTAGAGTCTTTATCGTCTGACGAAAACACGGCACAACCTCTGGAGGTTGTGCCCTGTTTTGGGGGACTCTAAATGGGGAATAACATACACCCTGCATTCACATTAGTCCCTGCAGGGAAATTCCCGCACTGCAAAATTTTCCCCTCTAAAACCATAGTGTGGATGCTCACTGGGACTCGTCTCCCCCCCCCCCCCCCCCCCCATAAAGCAAGTAAGGTCCTGGGACAACCAGATGTATTCATCAAATTTGCGCATGTGTGAAGTCTGTTTTCAAGTGGCAGGGCTTGCCCCAAGTCCCCACTGCCCACGCAGTTCGGGGACAGTCAAGATACATGTAGCAGCACTGTGGATGGTCAGTCGTTAAAAAAATAAGATCTCTGGTGACTGTCCCGCCACACGGTGTCTAATGTGAATGCAGGGACAGGATTCTGTAATTGATTTAGGAACTGTCTGAACTGGGACTTAAAGGTCAGCGCCCAAATATTTCATACAGCGGAATAGTCTCATGCACCAATTTGCAGATTACTTCATAAGCACCTACTCATCCTACTACAGACAACAGAGATTAAAAAAGAAACATGTAAGTTCAGTGATGGTCAAAAAGAATTGAGGACTACTGCAACCCTTTGGTGAAGACAGACAAACAAAATATGGGAAAGTCTGCTTGACTCTGACTGTCTATCCAAATCCATATATTCACTAAAAGCTTCATCCTGTAGTTTGTACAGCATTTCATGACTTGCCACCTCTGGATCACAATGTCCTGTGACAGTGATGCCAGGGTAACGATGAATAAACACAAATTCCCGTGATGTTTTCCCCCTGCCTAAAAAGGAAAGAGTATCACATTTCTGTTTTTGACAGTATGATGAGGAGTAACTCTACAGGAGCCAGACAGCATCAATAGCAGAGAAAGGTTCAAGGGGTTGATAAAATTATATCCTCAGGAGGAGATTTTTTCATCAATACCACTGGACTGATCATGCCTTTTTTTCTCCCCTTCTTCCCCATATGGTTCAATGTTGTTACAGCTTGGTGCTTGTGGCCAAATAAGCTGACAGGAAGAATAATGAAATAAAGGTTATTCCTTCTCAAACTCTATTTTCTTCAAGAACACTTTTCCCCCTAACTATTTAAATCCTTCTGTTTTCTGACTCTCCTTCTCTTTCTTTCTCTACATCATCCTCTCCCTCCTCTGCCTCTCTGTCTATTCTGTCTATGTATGCGTGATGTTATTTCTATCTATTTTGCTATTTTGCATGTTATTAAACTTCTATCGCATCTTATTTTCATTCTATATAGCAGTTTCTTTCAATCTTTAAGGTCCATTCACTCTCTACAACATCTAATGCCTGCTTTGGGCTTTTTAGTCTAAATTCTATCACAAAAGATCACTTCTCTTTGATCATGATTCACAGAAAGAGTGCAAAGAGTGCAGGTGTACAAGTAATGAAGCAATGCAAAAGAACATTGTTAGAAGCTGAAATTTAGCACCATGGTGTTTTGATAATAAGTTATAGAATGGGTAGTGAAAATTCTGCAATCTCATTGTTCGAAAGCTGTGTGTTGATTTTTACTGGCTGCACGCTGCCTCACAGTGGTAAACGTGTTATAGGGCACTTGTAGCAAGAGCATGCACACTTGTAGCAAAGGTTCACGCACTATTAACCCGTTGAGGACAGTTTGATTTAGCTACAACACGCATTTTCCATAGACACTTGCCTGAGTATACTCAGGATCGTCCTCAACGGGTTAAGCAAGTGTTCGTGCGCTCAGTAAGAGACACCTACATTGTACATGTACATTGGCTAAAAAACATGCATCCAGTACATTTGCCATGCATCCAATTTACTGGATGCATGGTTTTGGGGCTTTCATCTATGGCAAGCCAAGAGGAAATGCATCCAGTAAATTTGCCATCAGGTGACACCATAAAAAATGGATTTCTGGCAAAAAAATTGCCCCCATTCCATAACAGAGATGAGGTACATGTCTTTTCATGCATCAGTCGGAAAAGTTTGCATGTGGTAACCACATGTACAATGTACATGGAATTTAGACTAAAGGTACACTATGTACTTTTTTGCTACATTTTACCAAAAACTACTGTGGTAGACATAGTAATGTCAAATAATTTCAAGATGTTATCAGAATGCTTAGATTGCTAAGAGCTATCATCTATACCCCAAAAATGCTTGATCAAACTACTTCTGAGCAGACAAGAAAGATGAAGCTTGATATATATTTATATATATCCTACATTCTCTTCACCCAAACTTAATCCTGAGAGAGCTTAAGACCAACGGTACATCTCTTGATGATAATCCATGACTGCTGAGATTGTGAAAGGCAATGGATATACAGTACAGCTGTACATCATCACATAAAATCCTTAAGGGCATTGAATGCTCCATTTAAGCATTTTAGAGTTACAATGTAACAGCACACTTGAAATTTGTGACATGATTTTTAGACATGGACAGTAATATAATAGCATTAGAGGGTTTTATACTGTATGCAAAAGAGAACTGGGATTTTGAAGCTCCAGACTGGAAAATGCAATTTATGTATCATGTGTTAAAAGTGATGCAGTAAAACCCTTGCCCTTTTCAGCAGTCCCCCAACTTGTAATAAATCTGACTCGGCCTCAAATCTTTGGCAGACTTCATTTGATGTGTCCAGACAACTCACAGACCAATCTATCACAAAATGCACACACACACACACACACACACACACACACACGCACACAAACTCTTATGATCTTCGTTGCCATTGTAATAAATAAATGCGCTATTAAAACAGACATCCTGCATGATGGAAGAGTATCTCACAAAAGCCATTAAGAATTATTCCACAGCTCTTGATCAATATGGTAACCCCAAATCAAACCCATAACAACTTCTATGAAATTCCCAAATGCTACTACACTAACAAATAAAATCATACAGGATTTCATTTCTCAAATGTTTCCACTGAAAAAAGAAAGAACACAAAATATATTTTTCCAGTAAAAGTGAGACTCATGTATTAAGTTTCCTGGCATCAGCCCATTCACGAAATGTTTTGCTATCACAGATATCGAAACCATCAAAAGTGCAAAGGTGATTTGCCTGAACACAAAAAGCTTGGTATTTGTTGAAGTCAAACATTTGACTATGATGTTAACTACAAATGAAGAGTTTGTTTGCAAAAACCGATAAGTCCATTTTTGAAGATTTTGAAGTACGGTCTCTGTCATAAAGTACAAAATTATACCTTTTAAATGATATATTGGTCGCAGTTAAAAGGTACATTTTTGAAGTTATGGTCAAAAGAAGCAAAAATTTTCTTATTATTCTCTTTATTTTTCTTGACCTTTAAAGATAATATAAAGTTTTGGTTCCTCAAAAGTTTCCCTGAATTTCCTTGTCTTAGTTTGTGTTTCAGGTTAAAGTACCTTTCATATAACTAACACTGTGAGACTTACTCGCCCCAAAGTGCTCTCAAAGTGCTCTCATGCAATAATGGTTTCGTACCAGAGCCGAGGTAATACATGTATTGTACGAAACCATTATTGTATGATAACTGCGACCAGCAGCGTGCAGCCCCATACGCATAGCTAACTGTGACCAGCAGCCCCATACGCATAGCTAAATGGGGCTTCACATTGTAGCATTCAGGATCATGACAGATTTAGTATTGTGGGTAAATATCAACTTAAAATCCAAAAATTTCTTCAATTTGAAGACTTACCAGTTAAGTTGAAGTATTGAAAACAGGCTTCGGGCAACGTTTGGTTTTGCCAATAGTCCCTTTCTGTTCGAATTGATGACTGAATGTGACTCGGTCGAGAGGACCTTGGGAGAGGACCTTGGGAGAGCTACACTGAATTGACGGCCAGCGCATGCGCACACAAACATCTTATCCGTTCATGGATTTGAAATTTGTGCGCATGTGATGAGGCCGTAGTATTCAGTGTATGTAGCTCTCCCAAGGTCCTCTCGACCGAGTCACATTCAGTCATCAATTTGAACAGAAAGGGACTATTGGCAGAACCAAACGTTGCCCGAAGCCTGTTTTCAATACTTCAACTTAATTGGTAAGTCTTCAAATTGAAGAAATTTGTGGATTTTAAGTTGATATTTACCCGCGATACTAAATCTGTCATGATCCTGAATGCTACAATGCGAAGCCCCATTACGCTGTGCGTATGGGGCTGTTGGTCGCTATGCGTATGGGGCTGCTGGTCGCAGTTAATTGCATGATTACTAAGACATGAGAGCACTTTGGGGCGAGTAAGTCTCACAGTGTTAGTTATATGAAAGGTACTTTAACCTGAAACACAAACTAAGACAAGGAAATTCAGGGAAACTTTTGAGGTACCAGAACTTTATATTATCTTTAACCGCAAATATCTCCATTTGACAATTTTGGACTTATCGGTTTTTGCGATCAAACTCTTCAAATGTACCTCTTGTCCATATTCCAAAGTTTGAAATGGTTTTGAAATCATAGATTGTTTGTCTTTTTGAAGCATGTTGCCATGCTCAATTTCCCATCACTTCTATGGTAAGCACATTACTGAAAATAAAATGAAGAAATTATCCATCTATCTAGATAACTTAGATTTAGCAAAATCATGAACATTCAAAAATCAGAAACTCACTGTTTAGAAATTCTATCTGGCTTTTATATAGGATTATATTATCAAACTATGAGTATAATATCTTTAAAGAAATACACCTTCTTTCAAATCCTTATAAATTTGGCATTAAGTGCCAATAAAGAGTTAGATCATGTACAGCCAACATCAAACTACCCAAAATCATAAAATTGAATAATTCTGAAACCAGTCACCTTGTTTTACCTGTAGATGATATATAAATCATTTTTTAAATTCCAGTTACAAATGTACTTTACACCACAAATTCTTACATCATTTCTTGAAATCACTGCGCTACTGCACAGGGCCAATCATTTTGTCATATTAAAACCCTTTACTGTAACAAACAGACCCTAGCACTTTCAACATGAAAATATGACCCAAAAAACTCATAACACACACACACACACACACACACACATACACACACACACACACACATCCAGCAACCTAACATCTAAGTCCATTAAGAGGCATGCAATTGGTGTTGGTGGGTGCACAGTGATTAATGATGTTGTTGAAAGGACGATGTGATCTTGCTAAGATATGGACTAAGTGGTCGGGTTACATAAAGACTTCCCCACAGCAAATGCCTGTATGATGAATAAGGCTTGCAGACTGCTGTGTTGGGAGAGTAATTAGACTCCCTAGCCATAGGGTACTAGCACTTCGCTCTCTTCTGTCAGATAATACTATAGCTCTAATAGCCGTCATACCCAGAACATGAGTTGCAAAGTTGCAAGTTTTCAAACAAGAGTTGCACACTGAGAATTCATTGTAAAAATGCACAGAATCCCATATATCATTGCCCATGAGGATGGATTTATAATCTCATTCAATTTTCTCTCTGACTCTTACACATTCATATCTCGTTTGGAGAGCGGCTCCTTAGAATACTAGGATCATTATCATGCTAATGCATGACTCCAGTCCCATTGTCTCTGTGTTCCCAGTAGGTAAAGAGACAGATGCCAGGGATCTACAGAATAAATGCACAGGGCACATAGTTGTACATCATGTGGATTCCTAACCCAGGAGCCCCTATCATCAATGTCTGTTTCTACAATGTGATACACCTTGTGTTGTAGCTCACATAGTGGTTATTGCATTGGTTTTAACGTGGTCAAAGTTTAAATGATATGCTTTTGTGACATCCTAGAAGAGTTAACCTTGTCTCATCCAGTAACATCTTTTGAACAGTATATAACTGTATCATTCATTTCTTAGGTAATTTTCGTAATCTATCTAAAGTAACACAAGAATGCATGCAATGCAAGACTTTGAACCATATATGAAATTGAAGACAGGAAATTGTTAAGGTACACAAATTTCATGATAGTAATTAAACTACAATGTAGAGAACATTATATCCTGCATATATCATATGAATTTAGATGAAAAAAGAATGAATATGTGCATCGCAGTTATACAGTGTGTGTGTCTTCACATTCCCTGATCATTCATTAAAAACATATCATACAGTATAGAATATATGTACAGCCATGAACCATCAGCTGTTCAAGTTGATATAATGAACAGTAAATCTTGGCTTGTGGCTGTAGTGCTTTCAAATCAGGAGTTAAAGAGAGAGAGAGAGAGAGAGAGAGAGAGAGAGAGAGGAGATACGGTATCAAAGGGTTGTATATTGTACAGCTACAATGTACATCAATACATATAATAAATCTCCCCTCAATCTACTACAAGCCTCTTGTTTCTCACATTCTTGCAACAAGATTTCATATAAAGGCCTAAATAGGCTGATAAATTGAAGTAGTATTTCACCATTACTGTGAACCGGTAACTTAATATAGAAAATAAGGTTAAATTGCATTTGTGATGATCAATACCAGCAGGGTATATCACATCATGAAAACACAAAGCAGTCAACAAGTACTGCCACTCCCATAGTGGCTTCTTCAAAAGAGAGAGAGAGAGGAAAAAAGAAAAAGAAAAAAGGAAAACCTACAGTCAGACCTACATCAGATTTATGCATTACCATTACCCATCATTCATGTAGGCACAAGTGTAGCCATACCCCATGCAGTGAACATGTGGCAGTCTGCCCACATGTTCAGAGGGAGTTGCATTACATCCTGAGTAGTTTTTAGCTACCATCCCCATTTCTCGTTCTCCCCACCCCCCCCCCCCCGACCCCACCCCAAATTGCAGTTTTGACGTCAAAGTCGTCCACACTCCACGTGCTGGCTCCTATTGCTCACATTGACACTTGACTCAGGCATTGCCAATTTGGATAATTATGGAGGCAGAGGGACTAGAGGGGTGTAGGGTGGATCTACCACAGGGTGGAGCTTAACCCTCAGAATATCAGAAGCCTTCCCGCTTCTTGATGTTACGAGCAGGTAAATAAGATTAAGTAGCAAGTTGATCCAATGCCAAGTATTCCACATTCATACAACATTCAGAAAGGGAGAGAAAGAGTAAGAGGGAGGGAGTGAGGGAGAGAGAGGGAGAGATGGAGGGAGAAAGAAAAGAGGCAGGGCAGTCACCTTGACTTGGCTGTAAATGAAAAACACTTATCACATTAAACACAATTAATGACATGCTTACATCAACGATCAATATTTGATACACATGATTAATTATTCAATTAGCAATGCATTATACCTTTATAAAGCATACATGACTGAATGATTGAACATGAATGTAAAGTTCAGCAGAACTCTGACTGTTTTGCTGCCATCATCGCTGCATGAAAAGACCACTAGAGTTTGTGGTGATGTGCATGGAGATGTACAAAAAGCACACAGATAATTCACCATATTTTCACTTTTCTAGCATAATGAAAGAACACTTGATTTACATAATTATACCTCTTTCGTAAAGCAGGGAGAATTATATTACCCTTCAAACTTTGAACATATGTCAGTATATACTTAAAAAACAAGAAATTTGTGGGAATAACTTTATATTTTATCATTTTCCATACATGATGTCACAATTGTAGTGGTCTTCTCATCAACCATAGTGGTACCAAAACTTTAAATATCCATAACTTTCCAGCAGATTATCCAATTTTTTTTAAACTTTGCTGATGTATTCTTCATATATTGTTGCATTCACTCAATCCACCAACTTGTTGTATATACACTCAGCAAAAAAAAAGAAAGTAAACATGTTTTCCAGCTAAAACTTTTCATAGAAGATTTTTATGAAAATCATTGTGTCATATACCATATTAAAGATTATTTAATTGGCTATCAACCTGGTAGGGTTATAAAGGGGGCAACTTTACGCATGAGTAAACACCTTTCGTTTTGTCCTCCAAGGCAGAAAAGTAAAAATTGCAAAAATTGACATATTGAAATTCATTCGCAAATGCCCTCCAAGATAGTAATAATAATAAAAGACCAATTTAACGCAAGGAGAGACATGAATGAAATAGCAGAAATAAGTTTCCGTTCCCTAGTTTCTCTTTATATTCTAAAACAAATACCTAGTGGGGAAACTGAAGGTGGAACATAAGAATTTTCTATCAATCAACATAAGCCGTAAGCCGTAAAGGTGATAAAATCGACAGGACCGTAAGCCGTAAAGGTGATAAAATCGACAGGATTTCTTCATTTCACCTTTTGATTAAGGAATTTAGGAATGCATGAGACAAATTCAAGAACCAAATATTATTTCAAATTTTCTTAAATATGAATAACGTTTCAAATTTAACCTCCTTTGTTTCAATTCTTTTTCCCTGATGTCTTTTGACTATGGCTTTGACTGAAGATTCTTCAATTTCCTCCATTATTTTTGGCCTTTCTTTGTCTTTAGAGGGTTTCAGAGACATCATAGAGATCATAGGTTGTTTTTTTTTTGTGAATCAATTTGCAATTTTATTGTGTTGAATTTGTCTTTTGTTCTCATTGTTATATGGAAGAGCATACACGCTTGAATAACAACCTGTCCATTTTTGCAATTTTTACTTTTGTGTTCACTCATGCGTAAAGTTTCCCTTTTAATTGACCCGCTCGGTTGATAGCCAATTAAATTACCTTTAACATGGTATATAAAACACCATTAATAGCCAAATAGTCTATGAGAAAGATGAACTTGAAAAAGCGTTTACTTTCTTTTTTTTTGCTGAGTGTATTTGGATTTCAGTCCTGTATCATTTCAAACTTCTCAATTGTACTACAAGAAATACAGCCTTATTTCAATCCACCCCATCTTTTCAAACCCACACCACTCAAAAATGAATATGCTTACAGTATGCATTTTGATTACTGTAAGGTTATCAAAGCAACTACCTCCTCCAAAGTCTGGATTCCAGATGATAACACAGTCTGTTCTCCGCATCAAAAAGTGTAGTAGATGAGGTTACTGTCTATCTGGTTCTACTCTGGTATATTTCATATCAAAAAGGAGCTTACCGACAGACAATGAATCAGTTTCATACTGAAATTCTATCATCATAAACTAAGATTGCTGTAAACAAACCTTTTATAGTTATTGTTTTTCTCTAAAAAAATGCCATTATAAATGCTGATATTATACATGACATATGGAAAAAGTAACTAATTCAGAATTCAGCCACACTTGTAAATAAATCCAACATGGTAGGGAAAAATAAAGTACAGCCAAGTTGAACTGATGTGTGATCCTAAAATAGCTATCTCCTTCCTGTGGTGCATTACACTAGTCATTTGTCATTAAGTCTTGGGTCGCACTGGATTTCCCCGTAGCCTGCCAACATTTAACTCAATATATGGGACTAAATATAGAAGGGCACTGGGCACCTTGCAACTTTCTGGCACATGGACAAAACATGAATCCATAAAAAGAAACATTCCAGATTTTACAAATCCATTCAGCATGTAAAATCTGTCAACTACAGAGGAGTCTCTAGGACACAAGCAATGGCTCATGTCAGTCCTATTCAAATGACCTTCACAAACACCACTACATTGTATTAACAATTAAGACATGTTGAGCAATCTGCAATGAAGTTGATGGTATATTAAAGTGCGTCCATCTGTCCTACATGCATACAATATGTATGATTTTCAATTTTCCAAGTTTCTGGCCACACATAGAACATACAACTTTCATAGCTATACTGTATACCCACCAAGAGTGCTACAAGAAAATGTGGATTGATATGACTGCTTGCTACATTGTACATGTAAAGGGAAAGAGAGAGAGAGAGATAATAATATGTGAGAGAAGGAGTGAGCCTTGAGAACAAAGAGTGTGTCTGAGCATTAACAAATGTAAATCAGCAACACTTACAGGTTAGACTTGGCAATCAAATCAAAATCACACACGGTTTTACAAAATTTGCACAAGTTCTGTCCTTCCATACGAAATGATACAAAATACCTACATTCATTCACTTCTAAAATACACACATACTCATCTGCATGCACAAACATATTCATACATACACACAACACAAAATATATCCTATTCATGTCATATGATTTCTCTTCTGTAGAGGACTATGACATCACTATGTCAATGAGTCAGTGGGTACACTATAGCAGAACTACTCAGCACACTGTTAAAATGAGATCATACACTATGAATATGTGGGCATACTTTGTGTATAATGAAAGTTATTTTGTCTCCTTGGTAACAAGAGCATTTCCATCTATCATCAGCAGTAGGCAGATTCCCAGTAGAGATTATTCAAATTGAATGTCACCTGGATATCACTGGAGACCTACATGCCATCTCAATGTCTGCTCCTATTATTACACAAACTCCATCTCCCGTATCATATACACTGTACACAGGAAACCAACTGTTCCAAGTCTTAACTGTTCTGAAATCCATCTTTAATGATCATGGCCATGGCATATCAACCCAGTTTAGCCTTTCACTGCGGACTACACACTTGTACACACACCACATACAGTCATAAAATGTCTACACAGCCTTCTGTGGAACAGTAGCACCATTTGATGGTCCTTGTAAGGCAATGAAGGCATACTTAACCTTTTCTTTAGAGGAATGCATTTAAAATCTACAGTAAATTGCTTCATCTTTGGAGGTACTGGGTTGGCAGACAGCATGATACTGACTAGATCTCAAGAAAAGATACCTCAAATACATTAATTATCAAACAATGTTGTATATCAATCTTACATATATTTATATCAAAACATGAATCTAAATTGTGTACGTCATATTTGTCTCAAATTAGATGTAGGTCTATTGTACATAAAAAAAACCACAACTAACATTCACATATCAACCTTCTTTGAGCTTTCATCTCACTCAGCATCACTTAGTTAAGAAACTAAAGAATAAGTAGTTTCCACTGCACTATCACTATTCTTACAACTACATAATGTATTACCATCACCATCATAACTTATGAATCATCAATATTCTCTGCTATCACTACTGGTTTCAGTGTTAACAAAATTCTAATGAACAAATTTTGATATTTTGACAGAGATGACAAGTTTCTATGGAACTGGTGCACCTTCACAGTCACTGTCAAAACTGCAGTTAGTTCTACACAGCCCTCACCACACCAAAATTCTCATTTTGTCCCAGAGTGTATACACACCTAATAGGATAAAAGTCATCAACAACACCATGATTTTTATTTTCACACCCTTTGTACATGTTTGAATTCTGCCATTGCCACCCTACACCGCCAGCAGTCTATCCTACAGGAATCCAACATCCTACTTCAAAACCCTTATACTGAACCCCTTGGTAAACAATCAAAATTCCGTACACTTTGTGATCAATACTCCCCCAATGCTGCACAAACCAACCATCCCCATGCTACATGCGTAGTTTGGCATGTTGTGCCTTCATAGACTTGGGATGAACATGGATGGCAGGCAAATGCTCATATTGTTCTCATCAGTCTCTTTTCTTCCTCTTCCCATTATGCCATCCTATTACCATCTCATTCCCTCTTTCTTTTATCCTGCCTGCTTCTCTTCATCCAAGTTTCCTCTCATCGTATTTTTACTTTCTCTGCCAGGTTACCAATATATTAATCCTGAATCATCATACTAGTATTCTACAGCATCACCTTGGATATATTCTCCCTTGTTCCCAATCTGGTGTGTCTTGTACACTTTTACACAAATAAACATATACTACTACACACGTACACACACACACACACACACACACACACACACACACACACATACATGCATGTACAGACCTCTCAAAAAGGATATGATCACTGTGTTATTCTGTAATACTACAGAATAGATCAAAAATATCTTTACAGACATTTTACAGAAGACTGCAGAGCTGAAGCATTAATATCAAACTTTGCAACCAAATGGACCATTCTATACTTTGCATGATCTTGAGCTCGTTTCATGAACATTTTTCTTTCTTTCTTTTTGGTTTTGCTTCTATCTTTAAATTACCTTACTTATGTTATTACAACCTGGTGTTAATTGTTTTATGGACACTTTGTTTTATTCGTTTGTAGCAGGTCATTTAAATTGTACTTGTTATAAATAAAGAAATGAATTGTATGTACAGACCCATTAAAAAAACAGCTTCAAATTGCTGAATGGGTCTTCCCGTATTGAAATTAATAAATGAATTGTGAATGAAATGAATAAACCAATAAGTCATCCATCATGCTTGATGGTACAATTGCATAATGCATACTACTACAATGGTCTAGAGGTATCACAAGGCATACAGATGCACATGTACATGCACAAGTTTGTTTACAGGTCTCTTACAGACCATGGCTGTTAAAATGCACATTTTCTACAATATTTTTATTGATTATCCACTTTTACTTGTAAATTCCCTATCAACAAAGATGAAATGGATGCTACTCCCTCCTATCTACAATATCAAAAGCAATAGTCTAGCATATTGTGCAGCACTGAAGATTGATGAGTTTACAAATATTAGTCCGAGTTAAGTGACATTTCTTCCCATCCCATAGCTGTCTCTCTTCCCCTCTACATTGCACTCTATTTCCAAACAGCCTTTAAAGCTATCTCCACAGGACACTATAGCAGCTTTTAATCTCCCCGGAGAGCTACACTTTAATCCTTATCCTCCTCAACTCCTCCTCATCAATTTGGAGGTAGGAAGCTGTAATAGCTCTGATCCATTTTTTTTTATTTTTTAGAATCAATCTTTTATGTCAAGATGAGTGAGGGGATATTAACCCTTCACTGCTTGAGTCGCCCACAGCTGTCCATTAAAAAATCACATAGTCACCCACAGCCACTCTTGTCTGTCTGTGTGTGTGTGTGTGCATGTGTGTGTGTGTGTGACTTAAAAGGAAAATTTCACACATGATTATATCAGGTTAATCATCCCTAGGACAGTCTATTTTGTGTAAAGTTAATCACCAGAATTCACACTCAAGTTGTCTTGACTCATGCAAACTACTGTGAAATCTAATGCCTTCCTTGATAAGTAGAGGCTGATTATGTACAAAACCTCAAGGTGTCCAAGGGTAATAAACAACTAACTTCCCAAATTTCACTCAATATTTCTACAGGAAGATAACATTTGAAAAATTTTAAATCTGCAGGTAAAGTGTGTGCCTAAAAGCTAGAACAAATGCTAAATACTGACTCTTTATCTTCAATATAGGCATGAAGAGTCGCATCAAAGAAGTGATCATTCTAACTAACCAGCCAGCACCCAAAGCTATTTTTGAAGATGAAGACTAGCTCATGTTGGTGCAATCATCCTCCTCATCCAGTCTCACCAGAGCCTCATCTCCTCTCATTCCTACATCTTTTCTCTGTCTCCTCATCTCCCAGACTCCTACCCATCCCTCTGTCCCCTCCCCATCAATAACACTTTCTCATCACCACAATCTCCATCTCCAGGTCATGTACATTGTACACGTTTGCTACTGTAAGTGCAGATAAATTATAATTACTATATAATGGGAGTCAACCCGTCTCACTAGAACAGACAGAAGAATTTGGTTGGAGCTACAGTTACTGTCTTTTCTGTTTGAAACTTGATTGATTACCCACACACTGGTTTTGGGTTATACACATAATTTGGTGGCCTTCTAAACTTCCTATGCAGGTGTTCTTGAGCAGTTGAATAAAAAATGCATTTAATGCCAGCAACAAGAGAGAAAAAAAAAAAACCAAACAAACCTGTTAGTCTCAACTGTGTTTAGTAAGCAATGCATATCATGTGCTGTGATACATACATTCCCTGGACAAACATAAAAATTTATCCAAAGACCATAATAACAGTGCTCAACAAATACAGAGCTGCTATCTTCCTTCTGAAGTGCATTCAAACACTTTGCTTGAATTCAAATACAACATATAATTTCTTTGCTCTTCTAGAATTGATATGGCAAAGTAGTTGACTGAGGCTTGCCTGACCTGGCAACATATACCATGGGTAAAAAAAAACTCCAGCTGCAGTATAGAGAAAGTGAAAGAAATTGAATAATTGATTTTTGTTTGTTTGTTATAACGGCATCAGGACCAGAAATTTAATGAAATTAAATAACAGTCTAGATATACAATCATCATTTCTCTCAAATAAGACTGGTGCGTTACGATATGCCTATAGATTGTAATTCACAGATGACAATCTATGAATTGAAATACAACAAGAACTCTCTACATGTGCAGTGCAGTCTCTCTCTTTTCCTTATTCTTCATTTTATTTCCATCTTTTTCCCCTCCATCTTTTTGCAGCTGTGCTAGCAATAACAGCCCACACATCACATCCTTCCAGTCTATAAACATGGCACACACTGGCAAACAAATTTCAATGAGGATTTGATGAACTTGAGGAGAGACAGGTGTAGGTAGACCTTTTGAGAAGCCATTTTACATAGAGAAATTTTATACATCAAAAACCTACTGTGCATGAACTGTATGATGGTCTCTTATTCCAATGTCAAATCTATTGGAGATACCTAGTACATGTACAACAATCAACGTTTTGTGGCACAAAGCTTTTTAAAACAAAATTGACTTCGGGAGGCTCACAAGACTAAGATCGGTTACACACGAGAGAAAATTTGTAACTTGAATCATCATTGTAATGATGATTGCAATTTGTCTTTAGAATTATCGGACCTTACACACGCTCGCTTGAAAACTGTGATTAGAATTCGAATTCTCGAGCGAAGGTGTTACGTAATCCTTGGTGACTTGTCAATCAAAACAATGAGGTTCTATAGCGATCGAGTGCATGCATGCGGCGCGCGTATTATCTACGGAAGTGCTTGAAAAGTCACGTAAGCTCCGCCCCTCAAAAGATGTTTTGGAGTTCAAGCATTACACATGCAAATTTCGCACCGTAATTTTAGTGAAACTTCACTGGAATTCACCTCCGGACTAGAATTTGAATTCGTGATTGTGATTAGCATTCGTGATTCTAATTTGCTTCCACACGTGCTGAAAATTCGTCATTAGAATTATTTTTCACTGGAATCATCATTCAAATGACGAATTTTTGACCGTGTGTAACCGCTCTAAATCATCCATGATATTCTAATTCAAAACACAAGGGAAGGATAACAGCAAACAGCCTGTTTCCACTTCTGTAAAGAACATTTACAAACTACACTGGCCTTACACAACTGAGAGTTATGACATTCATCACAAGAAATCACTCAAGTATTATAACAAGTTGAGAAAAACATTTTGAAAAGAATCAGCAATTACATGTATGCAATTGTATTTTGGGATATGTCAATAGATTACAGAAAGATAGAAGAGTATTAATTGCCCTAGAGATATAACCTGATATTCTGTCAACTCTCCAAGGCATACTACTGTTCCTCCTTAACCAAAGAATTTTTCTTTGATTGAAACAAATAAATAAATATCGCAAATATCTATGGGGAGAAAACCCCAACACAATCACCATGCTTAGTTTTCTCGGGACTGTTGTTGTTTTATTTCCCCAGTTATGCAAACATTCTAAGGTTATAATGCAGTATTCCTCAAGTTATCATCCATGTACCTAGTGAATGCCAAGAAATGATTCTCATTGCCTGTAGTACAACACTGTGTAGGAATCCAAAATCTATCTATCAAGCTTTTTTAAGGTACACGTACAATCAATTAAATGGCACTAAGTAATCACTTCCACATTAAGAGGAATTCCAAGCTAATATACTTATAAGTTGATCTGTGAAGAATGAGTAAAATGTGTAAAATCACAAGAGTGAAAATTCGATCAAAATCTGATTATAAAGGAAGCTATGAAATGTATTTTTTTTTTTGCACACTGTAAAACACGATATTTTCGCGAATTGGAGCCGACATCTTTTTGCGGCATGAAATGTTCGCGAGGTGCCTCTAACATTCAATGCGTAGGCCTTTAGTGTAGACAAGAACTTTCGCATGCATTTTGATTTCGCGAATCTTGGCTCTCGCGAAATTCGGAAAATTTAAATGCAAGCGAACATTCCTCGTTTTACAGTAACGGTTCTAGAACAGTTAATATTAATATATGCAAATGAGAAAGCCTATTAAATGCTTACGCTCAAATTTTTCACTTGATCAGGTACAAAAATTGAAAAAAAAAATGTCACGATGGGCTTATCATCTTTCTCTATTTTTTTGTTTTGTTTTGATGGGTGCATTGCAGACATCTGTAACTTTGCAGTATTTTGACAAAAAGTAAATGGTAATAGATGTTGATATACAATGCATCTATGCATCCCATCTCACAAAGTAAACCCCAAACAATATTTTTGACCTGATTGATTACATCTATCTCCACTGACCACTATGTGTTAGTGTGCAAAATGTGCAAAGACAGAGTGACTTGAATTGTAGAAAAATCATCTACAGGTCATCATTACATAACATATGGAATGTTATATTAAACTTGTATGTAGATTGTTATAGTTTTCATTAGTTTGTCAAGAAATCTCAAAGCAAATATAATCGTATATATAGTTACATGTAAGGTATGCTGTAAACAGAAATACAAGCAATAAAGTAGGACCAAATTCCTTTTCTTCCTCATCTGAATGAAGAGAATTTGCTTTCGTTGGAGTTTATTCAGTAAGAAAATGTGTGTGTGTGAGAGTGAGAAAAAAAAACTTGAATACATAGGTCCTATGTGTTTCTTTTGTGAACTACTGAAAAGCAAAAATCTTGACCTGGTTAATTATGTCAGTGTGTATGCTTCAAGGGCAAACAAGAGCTATCAATCAAATCTGCTGTTTACATTTCTCCATTCTACCTGCCAAGATACAGATGCTGTTACCTTGTTTAAGTTGACAATATGAACTAGCGACACCACAACACTTCTTAGATCGTGTTTGGTCAAGGTTATGAGGCGTTCACAGCATGACAGTGACAGTCTGTGATATTACCTTTTCTGGCTTTGAGTCTACATGTATTTCTGTGTCTGTAGTCTTACATTTAGGCATTTGAGAATGAACTCTTGCCCATATTCTATAGAACTACAAAACAGATAGAGTGTACCATGGCACAAGTGTCATTACAATCAAACTTATATAAAATTCATTCTTTCTCAATTCTTTTTACAATAACAAAAGCAAAAATCATGTTTTCAACCAATATAGGGCCTATACAGTAAATGATTATAACTTATTTCAATACCTGAAGACAAAACATGTAGTGTAAAACTTTAGAATTTTGTTTGCATCTTCTTTATGGCCTAGTACACTACTGAACCTCGCACCATAATGTGTTTTTCCTGTGGTAAAGTCATTTTGAACAAGTAGGAGCACTTAACTCTCACATCTAGATAATGGTCCCTTTTGATTTTGACATAACTTGTGGTTATTTTTTAAGTATTTCAAGGTCCTGTCACAAGTCACCTTAAATTCAAAATATGTTTCACTTATTAAAAAATAAAATAAATGTAACATTTGAACTGGTCATTTCTCACTGGGAAGTAAGAGGATTTTGTTGAAGCAATCTATTCTCATCGCAAGAAAATACACATTGACAATTTGTGTTTGCTAGCATAATCAATGTGCACCAGATATTCAAGAACAGAAAATATTTTTTCTGCAGTGAGCATTCTTGCTGTAAGAAGTCACAACAAACTACAAGCTAAGTTCCTAAAATCACACTCATGTGTGCAGCTATATGAAGACATTTTGAGAGGCTTTTGGCATATTAGCAATGTCTACCAAATGTGGTGATTTTCACTGGCAATATGATTGATCTGGATGAGGGAAATTACCTCCTTAAAACCTTGAATACCAGCTGTCAGTCTTATGAGGCATCACTTGGAAGGTATCACCTGTGACAATTGTCTTGGGGAAGAAATCCCTCATTTCCTACTCAGCTGTCTAGTCACATTACAGATCTATCTGTCAGTACAAAGTCTTACCCTAACAGGCACCTGGTACTGATTAATGGTTATCAATAGGGCAACAGTTTTAACAGTGTCTATCCCATCAAATTTGGTTCTTTTGTTTGACATCAAAATGAGACCATGAACAGCCCAAATAAGTCATTATTGCATGAAGATTATTTCAATATTGAATATAGCATGTTAACACTCTGTAAATTGGTTATTGTATTCAAAGCGAAAAAAAAAAAATAGAAAGGATATCACGTCAACTACTTTTTTTTTCTCTCTCTAGACTAATGGGGAAAAAAACTCTATAAAATCTTGGTACTTCACTATTTTTCTCACTTAACTCCTTCCTGGTTTTGGTTTGGGGTTGTTATTATTTCCTTTTTAAAACATGTGTGTACCTGTACAAGTCTAAAGAACTGAAATTGGGGGTTGAATGCCCTTATAATGCCTATTCATATTGGAAGCTCAGATACCACAAGCTAGTGACAAACAAACCATTTTTGCTGAACTTTTTTGTTTATAATTACTGTAATACCAGGCTGAATGTTCATGAAATAACAATCTTTGGGCAATAATCTATTTCTGCTTTAAATACTTACATTACCAACTCTTCTCATGAAAATGTTTACCATAAAATTGGTATTTTGAAAATCACAAATTTCACACAAGTATTAGTCTACAACAACTTAAAAGGTAATAATGACCCAGATTTTTTACAAGTCAATTCCTACAATCAACCATCACACAGCTAGTTCTTTAGAGGAAAATATATATTTTTTTCTTCTATCTGTATCCATGTCTGATAGATACAAATCAGTATTTTGGGGGTGTACTGTGCTCCAGCATGTGTATTATGTTGGCTCTGGAGATTGCGCCAGTGCTCTCAGTGAACCTCCATGCGAGAATGTCAGCTATTTGCCTAGGAGCACCAAATCAAACGAGGGAACCCTATTCCAAGCAATCTTACTCATTATGTAGGCTGGACTGAAAGCAGAAAAGTTAACTGCTGACTTGGCACTGATGGGTAGGAGGCACATTACGACGAGATGCCAAGAATGAAGGACCTATGTTGGCCACTTTGGTCATATCACAATGCTATATGGGATTTGATTTGGAAATAGCAACACTGCACTGGCACCAATATAACTTGAACACTGCAATGGGCAACATGGTACAAGAGGTGAGGCTACAATACAATCAATGCCACAAAATGCTGTTTCCTCCGCATTCTTTCTATTCCAACCAGTCTCAACAACTTTCCATGTGAATGATTTGGACAATTTATCCTGAAGCCAGAGAGGGAGCATCAACTCTTTTTCAAGGAAGCATAGATGTTTAGGGAATGGCAGTGTGTTAACCAGTCACCTTCCAGACATGGCCACTGCTGGATGAGATGACTATAACACTTTGTGACGTCATGTATGGAAAGCAATATACATTGTGACGGAAAAATACATTACTTCAAGTTTGACGTATTTTCACTTTTCTAGCATAATAAAAGAGCACTTGACTTACAATTTCAGAAAGCAGGTCTGGGGGTGTAATATTATCCTTTACATACACTGTATGTTAGTAACAAGTCAAGTAAATGTGTACTTTTCATGGTAAATAAAATTTTGAAGCATTCTCTTTATATTTCTTTAAATAGTTTTCCATACATGAAATCCCGAGGTTGATGTCACCTATTTCCATTGACCCCTCTGTTAAACCCATGGATCAACTCATTGCTGTTTTTTTTCTTTTTTCTATTGCATGGCTCTGATGTCACAATACACAAACCTTTGCCACTTGCATTCAACAGTTACAAGTGTGCACTCTGTCACACCTTTTACTGTAAACAACATCAACCATTCAGTATCACATAAAAATACTTAAATGAGCTACTCATTCACCTTTCACAAAAAAAAAAATGGTTGCCATTTCTGTACTAAATTCAAGAATTTGTGTGGACCATATCTGTTGACATCAAGGTATTGTATAAAACAACTAGTGTATGGTCTTTACTTGAGCAATGGAACAAGATTTCACACTTGGTGAAAGATGAGGTGCACTTTTCAATTCAGCTTCGCCTCGTTAAATAGAGCGCCTCTATCTTTCACACCGCGCCAAATTTTGTACTATCGCACTCGTTACTATTCACTATTTGTATGTCTGTAATGCCACAACCGTAGCTCTAGAGGGTATATGGTTCATCTACTTCACTAATTCTAATGTTATTCTAATTCAATTTTCCTTATACCCTTCAATTTATGTGTAAATTGGTCTAACTATGTGCTCAAACTCAGACATATGTCAAAAATATAATGTCCATAACAGCAAACATTACATCTATATGCAGTAACTGCCGCACAATAAGTTAAAATGGATTTAAATTTTTACTGTTTATAATTAAGGGTTATGTTTGTGGTTCCATTGTAGGAGTTCAGAATGAAAATGTTTTGGTATGTTAATGATTTTTGAAGCTGCAAAAAAGTGTCTGAAATGTGATGTCTGGAACACTGGAACTGCCCACTACAAGAGAGAGAGAGAGAAAAAAAAAAAAACAACAACAAAAAACCTGTCTAATACAATACCTGATATCTCATCCTCATCGGCTTCTCTCAGGCTATGGTAGTTCCCCTGGTCAACGACGACATCCGACTCGTCCATCTTCTGCAAAGGTCAAAGCAAAGGATAAAGAGACTTGCCTATAATATACATTGTGCCTGGAAAATGAAATACTGTCTTTCACTCTTATCTAAATAATGATCTCAGTCTTCAAAAGAACAAAGTTCTCTGGAGAAAACGGAACCTGCTCTCTATAAAACAAATGGTATGGCGGATGTGGTATGTTAACAATGAAATTGTACAATATTGAGCATATAAATACACCGTACACATTGTACATTTGAACATCTGATTACTGAATGAGAGTATGTTTCACTGCTGTATCAAAACAATGCAACAGCTCCTTCCATAAGAAAAGCTGATCTTAGATCAGGTAATGAGAAAAGAATGAACATTTTTTTAAACATATGTTAGACACAAACTACTCTAATCATATAAAGAATTAGGATGATGAATTCATTACCAGCATTAGCTGTTTAATAATACGTGAATGCGAATTGAGAAAAATTGTGCTGTAATAAGTAAAGTAAGCTTTTCTTGCTTACAAATAGCATTAATAGCAACAGTTCCAGCATGAAACCGAATACGACTACCCTTGAACTGGTACATCCACACTGATGCAAGCCTAAAATAAAAAAGTGTTTCTTCCTCTGCTTTCTGTGTTTGCACAGCATGAAAGATTGACCTAAAATTTTCCTTCCTTCAGCTAGCAGAGAATGCTTTGCACCTAAAGTTAGCACAGTCACTGCAGAACTACTGTTCTGCCACCATTGATAATCACTGAATCCCCAGAAATGCAGAAAGAGCAGAGCAGACAGGCACAATCAATACTGCTCTAGCAATGCCACCGTTACAGCACTAATTCCCACATCCTCCCATCGATCCCACTATTAAAGCAGTGGTGGATGCTGCCTGTGCAGGCAGCACACAGAACCTCCCTCCCACCTTCACATCCACCACCACTGAAATTTAACCCTCTTCATCTCAAATTCCTACAGGAAGAATATCTACTGGTGCTGGGACTACCAACTTTCTTGCACCAGTGGGTGCGTTTATTAATTAATAAAGAAACTTTCTTGTGTTTGACACACGTTTCAATACCCACTATCAAAACATACAAATGCCTTGCAGATCTATAGATAGCATTTCTACAGTTATTGCATTAAATTTAAACTCTGTCATGAGTCACCTCTAAAAGGAGGCCTTGTCAATGCACAACATTTTGAACCATAGAGCAAAGATCTATGTGTAGTTGGCAGTGGTTGACAAGGACAGGTCTAAACTATATTAATTTTGTAAAATACATTTCAAAACGACTTGGCATTTACCAACACTACAGAAATGCACTTCTGTCTCAAACATGCTTTCCAATTGCACTATTTTTGACATTTCAGAAACAAATTCATAACCCCATATAATTAAAACAGCTTTGCATTTATCAACTGCCAAAAACTCCCTGAAAGGTGATTGGAAATCTTAATTCTGTGCCAGAAGTGAGTTGACAAATGCACCTAAACTGAGAAAGGTTTCAACAACCTGTAAGAGAGATACTTGTCTAGCACATTCATCTAAACAGGCAAAATTAATTCTCATATCAAAGAGGCTTTAATATTCTTATGAGGACATGAAGAGATCAGGAGTTCACATTTCTGGGACCCTCCTGCAGAATGAGGGAGACTTGGAAGCTCTGTTATAAACCTCTAGCAATCAGGGGTGCATGTCACACCTGTAGTATGACAACAAAAACATTTACACATTTCAGCAAACTCCCCAATCTTGTGTAAAAGAAACCACCAATTAACAGGTATGGCATGCACACACAAAGAGATATGTTACCCTGCCATCTCCATTGCTTTGGCAGGATTCATCTTCTCCTCCCTCCTCCCCCCCCCCCCCCCTTTAGATCCCTCTGTGGAAAAAGAACAAAAATATCTATCATTATTACGTTTTATTTTGTAAAGATTGGTCATTCAAATCAGACCCCTAGAGAAGAGACTGAAAGCAAGATGAAACTGTAAGACTGGCTTCACAGAGTTCTACTTCTGAAACTTGAGTGAGACTTCTAAATGTGACCCGCTACAACAAAAGGATCCTAAAGTCGCTGACAACTGAGCCGAGAAAATCGAGTTTGAAGTCGCATCATCAAAATTGGTCAAAACAATCGGTTTTCTGTTTTTGGCATTATTTTGTAGTCTAATGTTTTGTCTATCAATCTGCCAAAATTTCGAAGCTAAATAATGAAAGGAAAGGCAAGAAATCAGCGTTTTTCTGGGCCATGATTTTCCGACTTTCAACGTGACAGAAACGTGCTGAAGATTTGGATTTAGCGCCGCAGCTAGACTCCGCCCCTAGCAACGAGGGAGTGATCTTATTGGTCAGGGTGTGGCATCTTGATTACTGATTGGTCATGCGTAGACCGCTGGCACTAAGCTTGAATGAACATCGCGGGGATCGCGAGGAGCATGCCTTCTATTGTCAAGCGGTAAAAACTGTCTCGCCTCCCCTTGATCATGAAAGCGTCGGAAGGAAAAATTTGAAGGGGTTTTTCTCGAAACTCTGATTTCCTCAACTACTTGACATGCACTAATAAAATCATTGATATCTCCGCAGCCGAGTACTTTTATGAGTTGTGCTATATATGACATTAAAGAAGAAGAGTAAGGGAATAATATCATGCCATTTTCAGAAAATTGTCCTTCCCCATCTTTCGGATCTTTTTGTTGTAGCGGGTCACAAATATCTTGCAGGTGTTAAAGAAAGTACACAAGTATACAGAGTGTACGTCTGCACAGAGCCCCTCATGTACATACAGTGTGTAGCATCTTTCCAAGTGCGATACACATACATGTTCACTGTTGTCTCTTCACATGTTCTCTATACACATGACCTGGAACAAATACAGTCATGACATTCTGACACTGTGCTTGTGTATACAGGAGTATGGAGTGATACTACGCACACTCTAGGCCCCTCCTAAACACACACACTCACACATCAATCTGCTGTTGGAGGATCAGTTTCCACTGTAGAATTTTATTGCATACATTACAAACAGTTGATGTACCGGTCTCATTAAATTATCATGGACCTACAGACATAGCATAGAAACATACCTCCTCTAAAACCCTTTCCAAATATATATTGTATAGGCCTACAGGGCAAATGGAAGGAGAGCACCAGGTATGCAAAACGGCCAAAAGAAAACAAAATATCATAAATTTGTTGATAATATCTGGTTTTCATCTTATTCCTTAACTTACAAGCCAACAATTGACAGCTTGAGCACACCCTTTTATATTACTGTATACACCATATATTTTGCGAGTTTAAATTTTTGCGAATCGGAAATTCCCAAAGATTTCGCGAGTGGTTAAATTCGCGATCGTGGAGTCCTGTACTGAATGGAGAAGTGTAAATCACATTCACATCGGGATCAGAGTCAATAATATTTTCGCGTGTCTTTAATTTCGCGAATAACACCCGAGTCGCGAAATTCGCAAAAATAAAAACCTTACAAAATGTTCGACGTATACAGTAGTTGATGTTCTTCCATTTATACTTTAAAGAGGATGGCTAGTAACTGATCAGTAGGAATCAGTGGGAATGCTGGGGGATGATTGTTCCAATCCTTGTGGGATTCATTTATAAGAGTACATTATATCTATTGTTGTGTGAAAATTATTTGCTTCAGAATGGTCTCATAGTCAAGTAATGTGCAGTTTAATGTTTCCTGTACAGCATGCCTGTACAGCATGCCTGTACAGTGACGGGGTGATTGTTAATGGGCCGTTAACGATCGCCCCGTCACTGTACAGGCATGCTAACCTGGAAACATTAAACTGCACATTACTTGAATAACTTGAACATTCTACTAACTACATTCACATTTTTTTTTTTCGTATTGTCACTTACATACAAACTCAATTTGTACCGTAATGTTCAAAAAAACAAAAATATGTACATGCTGACTCTGACAATGATTATCTACATATGATGTGAAACAAGTCTCAATTCAAGATTCCGTATTTCCCATCATGTGAAGAGCCAATACACAACTACACTTCCTACAAAATTGGTCAATCAATAATGTGTTAAGAACTAGGCAGGAAGATAGACATCACTAGAATCTTCTATTTGGCAGACATTCAAATCATTAAGTGAGCATCTTTCTTTTACAGACATTTACAGTCCATCTCCAAGAAGAACATACATGTATCTCCCAGAAATGATCACAGAGCACTGTACCAGCATACACAAAATTCTGATTCTAAAAGTATGGCTTTTGGTTGGGCAAAGAAGAAATAGAGACATACTACAATGTGCTGTACAAGGTATTCTTTCTTTTCTATGAGAGCTGGTGGAATCTTCCCTTTCTGGGGAATATAGAGTTGTCTTTTCCAGATTAAAAAACCTAATGAGAATTTCAGTAATCCTGAGGAAATCACATACTGTGGTTTTCCTCAATGGGGTATGGTTGCATTTAGTGGCTATACAAATAAACACATCGTTTCAAGCATACATTGACGCAGATCAAGAACTCTTATACTACATGTGTAGTGGCCTTTATAACCTTTACACCAGATGGTTAAACCAGCAAATAATGGCGAGTTCTACAACATAACAAACCTTTGAAAGCTTCAGGCTTTTCACAGTAATCATATACTAGTAGTGCTGAAGTGGTACTCTGAGAAGACAGTGCACATGGGGTATGATTCCTTCCTACTACTTACTCCCAACATAATCACAAGAGACTGAAGCAGAATGAACTGGAAAAATTCATGACATGTAAATATTTGCAGGCCTCCGCAAAAAGCACAAAACAAGCTCCAGGCACTGAAAAAAAAAAGAAAAAAAAAAAAGAAATCTGACCTAAAGACAATAGGAGTGGACAGAGTGGAAGCTTGAAACACTTTACCATGCATGATTTTAATACACATCTTTGTTTGTCCAGCAGATCATGTAGATATGACTCATCTGTCAAGATACAGGATTCATAAAAGCTTGACAGATTCGGCTATAGTTTATATGCCGAATAACAATTACATACAATGTATTATTTCTCCTACAATTTGTAACTGTGCTTTTCCCCTATGCCAGAGTGCTTATTGCCTTGCAAAGTACAGCAGGGTTTGGTTTTAATCTTTTTAGAACTGTTTTTGTTTAAATTGTTTTGTTTTTCTTTCATCTTGTAACAAAAAATATGTAATTTTTCTTTTGCCTCAAGATAAAATGTGACCGTGCATCACAAAACGAACAATAAGTCGCACGCACTGATTTTGTGAGGACTGAAAATAGGTGAAAAGGGTCAAGTTGGTCAGTCTTGACTTTTTTATATTTTCTGAAAGAGCAAGTCTTCTACATTATGCTAAAATTTGGTATCATAAAATGAAAAGGAAAGTGTGTTTTTTAGCAGTTTATCTCGGACACTTTTATTAGAAAATTGTGATTAGGTGTGTCATTAGGGTTCCCCTTTCATTAATTAAAAAACCCTGTACATACTCTTCACTTTCAACTCTAATAACTTTAAAAAGGATGATGCTACTGCTTTGAAAGTTGACATTCATCATGGACAGAATGTGTTAATAGAACATGCTCAATTTCAGCTTAATCTGATAATCCCTTCATTGTGGTTAAACTGATGGTTTTCATCCTGTTTTTTTTTTTTTTTGTCCCATTCATTGCACAGGTAGCACGGCTTGGTGAAGATTAAACGCTTGAATGGACCCTGTACTTCAGAGCCTCTTTTCTCAATTCACACTTTTCCGCAGTGTGTGCTTTCTTTCCAATATTTAGATAGGTTAGAAGAGTCCATTTGATTTGAGTTATACATCATTTTAAAGCTTGTAGTCTGCTCTTTCAGAATATGCTCTTAATTAAAAATCCATGTCTGGCGCCTTTTTTTGTGTTTTGTTTTGTGGTGCAGGGTCACAAATAAAAAGCATACTTAAAGAGAAATGGACATCCTTTCATTACACACACACACACACACACACACACACACACACACACACACATAATCACATGACTTGTATGATGCTTGCCAGTATTAAGTGAGCATAGCTTTCCCTCAAATGGGCCATTATTCAGGCCGTTTTTCATTCTGTCAGTCAGTTACAGTCAATTGTAATTGGTCACTGCATTCAGTCACTCTACTATTGTAATACAGTACATATTTGATGAATGGATACATCTCACTGTACATTGGACCTAATCCCATACAGAAGCTAACACAGTGTGACAAGTACATTGTTCCTCCTTCACCCTAATAAAGAGTTTTCACACTTACAAAGACCCCATTTGTATTCAAATCTTGTTTTTCAATGTGTTAAATATGACCAGGAATCCACATACATACAGGGGTGAGTTTAATCCACATTCCATGTACAGCAAATATTGTCAAACACCTCGCTTGTTACAAGCTTGTGCATATGAAACAGTGTGTTTCAAGTACGATAACAGAAGTTGATAAAAGGTCAGACTACAAGTATAATACAAGAACCAGGCAAAACTCAATTGGAAAATGCGTCCTGACTACAGCTAAACATAAATAAAGATATGAGAGATACCTCACACAGATAATTGTACTAAAACTATCTACTTGGCAAGAAATGCAGATTAGAAACACACAGATAAGTTCATCATTAATGTGAAGACCTCCTACTCTAAGATTATATACCTCATCAGTTTTTCTCCCTTCACTTTATCTCCTCTCCTCAGCTCTTCCAATCATCCTGTCTGCTTTGCACATTACTTGTTAATGATATCTGCCATAAGTTCACCTTTGTAGATTTCATGTGGATTGAGTGAATGCAGCAATAATTAGTAGAACACATTCAGTGAAAGTTTGGGGGAAATTGGACGATCCATTCAAAAGTTTTGAATTTTTTAAATATCTGCGCAGTCACTGTTGGATGAGAAGTTTACTACAGTGTATGATGTCACATGCGTAGAATGATATAAGTAAAATATAAAGGGAATTTAACAAAATTTCATTTTTTGAAAAAAGTACATATTCTATGTGGACTTGTCACTGACGTATGTTGTTAAGGGTAATTATTCCCCGTGCCTTCTCAAAGTGGCAAGTGAAGCTTTCTTTTGTTATGCGAGAAAAGTGAAAATATGTGCAATTTTCTTTATATTTTCCTTATCGTTGTAAGCATTTGACATTACAAGCTGTAGTAGTCTTCTCATCCAGCAGTGACTGAGCAGAAACTTCAAAAATTCATAACTTTTGAACGGAATGTCCGATTTCTCCCAAACCCTCACTGATATGTTCTACTAATATTGCTGCATTCACCCAATTCACATGTCTATGAAGGTGAACTTGTCCTTTAAGTCTCTTTCACGCTATCATTTCTTTCTACAGAATATTTCCTTTTGTGCTCCATTAGGCCTGGACACTTTGAACACATATTCACATGTACCTTCTATCACCCTACATGTATCTTGCTCTGAGCCCTGTTCTTCTTTATAAAAGTTCTCATTTTTTGACCCATTAGAAGTAGACAATATTTCAACCTTACATATCATTGCAGTGTGGTACTTGATGGTGTATGTGGAGTGTCTAGGGCTAGTCCATACACAACATTCAAATTATGATTACTAGTACATATTAGAATCTAGATGAATGAGTGATATGCACAGACCTCACAGCATGCATCATATTACCAATCACATTGTGTTTGACATGCCAACTTCAAAGTGTTTGAAATGGCCAAGAAATGCCAGGATAGCTATCTGATGTACATGTAAGGCTCTTTCCCATTTTATCCTTCCACTGAGCAAGGACCTTCCAGTCAACAGCACACTTTACTTTGATGTCGGTGTGTAATCAATTTATGACATCAAGATGTCCTCATGCAAGAAACATCCACTGTATCAACAGTGCCCTAACATTATTAGGATGAGCTAATGAAATAGGAATGACTAAAAAAACCAAACACGAAAACAAATACAAACCATCCCCCCCCCCAAAAAAAAAAAAACAACAACACACCAACAAAACATCAGCTCACAGGCCATAATACATGACATATTCTGATTTTAAAACAAACAAAAAACACAGTTCTCAGAGGAAAAATCACAGGTCAAGCGCATGCAATGTATGAGACTACTGTACCAAGATTGAATATATAGTGTGATGAAACCTTCAACCAAAAAAGTTAGATTCTATACTTCATAATCATATGATTCCTTTAGAATGATGCAAAAGGATTATTTTTTTTCATGGATAACCCCACCTACCCATGCTTATGCCAAACTGTATCTCTTTAAAGGACAAGTTCACCTTCATAGACATGTGGGCTGAGTGAATGCAGCAATATTAGTAGAACACATCAGTGAGAGTTTGAGGAAAATCGGACAATCCGTTCAAAAGTTATGAATTTTTGAAGTTTCTGCTCACTCAAGGCTGGATGAGAAGACTACTATAGCTTGTGATGTCACATGTGTACAACGATATAAAGAAAGAATAAAGAAAATTCAACATTTTTTACTTTTCTCGCATAACAAAAGAACACTTGACTTCTCTCTTTCAGAAGGCAGGGGGAATAATATTACCCTTAGCATATGTCAGTAACAAGTCAAAGAAATGTGCACTTTATTCAAAAAGTGAAGTTTTATGAAATTCTCTTTTTATTTTCTTAATTGTATGCATATGACATCACACACTGTAGAAGTCTTCTCATCCAGCAGTGACTGCAGATATTTTAAAAATTCATAACTTTTGAATGGATTGTCCAATTTCCCCCAAACTTTCACTGATGTGTTCTACTAATATTGTTGCATTCACCCAATCCACATGTATATGAAGGTGAACTTGTCCTTTAAATATTAAATGACACAGAGTGCTGCTTACAAACAACCAAAAGCACTATCATACACCAGAGCCCCGCTTTATCAAGATATAACCGATTACAAATTTCCTTACCATGTAGGCTGCCATAGACTTACGACAGAAATCAACTATATAAAATCAAATTATAACTCTTCATAAAACAGGGCCCAGAAACAACATACTTCCTCTTGCAGAAATTCTTGCACATTTTGCTTCATACTGATTTATCAAGGACACAAATGTGAGCACAATAAAGAAGAATAAAAAAAAAAGAGACATACCACTGTAAACCCTGTCATACCTTTAAAGGCATACAATGTAATTTACCATTTGCAGATGAAACAAAAACCCAGGATTAGTGCTTCAAAATAGTCCTAAAATGTGAGTTAGAGATAGAAACAACCAATGTAAAAATTTGAACCAGCATAATTGATGCTAAGTATTGTTAAATACACAAAATGTGAACAATAGTTATAATAAAATTGTTTCCAGATTAAACCGTACACAGTTATGTTTTATCAAGAAAAAGAGTGATATCTCCTTAAATTTTAGGCTTTATTGTGAAAATTTTATGTGGTAGGATGTTTTGCGATACAACTGACCTACACATCTAGGCATCAAATGTGATATCTTGAACATTTTTTAAATCGCTGCTCCCAAGGGTAAACAGGACCTTTAAGAGTTCTAGCCACACACATTTGTTAATTGGCCACAATTAATGCAAGCTCACTACTCACATATCCTTTTTTCTCAGACCTACGCAAACATGACAGGTATCTATATACACACATCATTTGCTTCTTTCCTCCCTTATACTCCTCTCTCACCTTTTACAAACATAAATTTTTGTGAGCAAATGCAAACAAAATTAAACAAGTTTTCAACTATTAAACCATGAAAATGCATAAATCTTCACACACACAATATTACATCCACATCCAAAGAACATGTCACTTGTAGGATATGCCAAGGGATATTCTGAACTGTAAGCACATAACAGTTATATCACAATGGTGATCTCCCTGCAAACCCTGCCAGCCAATAAAAAAAAAAATGATGATTTGCCAAGTATTCATTCTCATAATTTCCTTGCTGGCACACACTTCTTTGAAAAGCTGCATTACTCATGTGATGTATCAACTTGGAAAAGGAACTCATTCAGGCAATTTGTGGTCGGTTAGTCACATGGGAAAACTACTGGTTAGTTTTCTTCTTTCCTGCTTCTATGCCTCTTCATACATGTATATAAAAAAACCATCACTATCAGTAAATTGAGGAAGGGTGAAATTGTTGTTAAATATCATGTATACTAGCAGAATTGCTTATATATGTTGAATTGGTATAGCCTTAAAATTTTCAGCTTCTTCAACAACAGGAATGGCAATGATACAATTTGGTATACATTCTTGCTCACAACCAGTCTTTGGAATGATAAGAGAAATGTAGCGATGGTCACACTGATAAAACTTCTTAAAGTTTTGCCAAGAATATCACAAAGTTAGATAATAGAAAAAAAAAATTAATAAAATGCAAATTTCTAACAATCTATCCTGTTAAACCAAATGGCTGTGTATAGGCCCATATTCATGACAGTCATTTATTCATAGTCACATGACATACAACATTGTAAATTGTATATCGTACATAATATGCATTATATATACAAAAGGTAACAGTATGTAAATAATGACTTTTACTTGATATTTCAAGGGCTGTAACTCTGTGAGGATTTGCATTTCAGAGTCCCCAACATATTCTCTGATGAGTATTTCAGTTCATTAACAGACATCAAAAATTGATTGTGATATTTCAGTCAAGACTTCTAATCTTCAAAATATAACTAAATAAGTATTAATGTGTTTATTAAAGAAAATGTTTTAATAGAAAAGAGGTAATCTATCAATCAATCTTAATGACCTATTTGTCTCAATGCATCCTTTTATATACCTCTATTCTTGCCATTCAATTTCTTGACATTAACAGGGCAAACAACCAATACATATTGTACGCTCAGCAAACTCATGACATGCTGAATAATAATTTTTCTTTCATTTCAACTCAGATCAGCATGCATGGCATTCCCACTTCAGTGTGGCAAAGGCATTTCTGCCCATCAAAATGAGAACCCTTGGCCCCACATTTGCCCAATACAAATTAAATTTGCACTGCTGAAAGGGCAATGAGATGGTATTACATGAAAGAAGTTTGGTCTGCTTACACGTTGGGTGTAGCAGAACACCCTTATTGAGTTTATCTTACTCAAGACAGGTGATGCAGCCATTCAAACTGAAACTGAAGCAGATAGTGCACCAAAGAGCGCATTCCTCACTTATGGAAAATGCATTAGCAACATCTACTCAGACAAGATACAGGAGTAATGGGGCGCATGCTGTACGTGACATAATACATGTGTGTTTTCAAGTTCCCAGGCACTCTCTGAAGCTGGAGAACAGGTCTCAGAAAACATAATGAGAAGGAATACTGCAAAACAATTTTGCCTTAGAGCTGCTTTTGCTTTGAAGACTATATAATGAAATAAGTCTATCATTTGATAAATGTATTGTATGATGCAAGTTTAGATTCAGACCAGAAGACAACCCTCAGTTTAAAACTAAAATTCCTTTGCAACAAAATCCCTATCAGATAATTTTTAGAATCATAATTATCACATTAAAGTATTCCTTCAGCACATAAACACATTTCATTATATGCTTCAATATATTGTGAAGGACATTCAGAAATTTGTGAATGCAACAGCAGAAGAAAAACAAAATAGGACGTTTTGCTCAATATTGGTATTTCCAGAAAACTCTCAAACATATGGGTGTAAATACCAGACTACTACACACAAGCTTACTTTTTGAAATGGCACAAACCATCAAAACTAAATTATGAGTGATTAATACCATTGAAATGCCAATACTTTGTGGGTCATGGCTACCATATACATGTAGAACACAGGAGGTATGTACATATCTATGTACATTCATACTTCCTGTTCGACTCATTTTATTACCTTATCCTGCATTGCACCTTCTGTAGTCTTTACACACAAATGATGGCAATAATAGCCCACATGACTTACAAGACAAACATCCTGTTAGCCTATCAATGAATAGTCTGTATTCACAGGACATCAACACTTTGCCAAAAATCAAATGACTGACAAGATTTAAACAGCTTGTTTACACATCACGTAATTAGCAATAGAACATTTTTCTAAAAGTCAGCTATACCTTTATGCAAAAAAAAATCCTTGATTTTTCAAGTTATATTCATAACCTCAGTTATCAGAAGTAACATCCACATATCATGCATCAAGGTTTACAAATTGTGATTCTTGATTTTTGCTATTGACAGCAATTTCTTTCTTAAAGGTGAGTAAATATCAAAGTCCACTCATGTCAGTCACAAAGTTGACACTGCTGTTGGCAGACAAACACTGTAACTCCCTGACCATGAAAACAGTGTCACATGGAGTAGCAAAGCCACATACCAAATGCTATTAAAAAAAAGAAAAGAAAAGAAATAAGAATATATAAGAACATCATATGGCATCCATCTAATGCCTGCAAAGCCATCAATTCAACTTCTTTTTCATGAGACTGTTTTTCTTTGATGAAAAATGCACATTGCATGTAAATATGTAAAGGAGGGTACATCACACTAAGGAACAAGTCATACGTAATACATGAATATTTATCTAGAGCCAAAATATTTCTGTTATAATTTCTCCAGAATGGCTTATCTCTTTGCTTTCCTTATATAATGTGAACTGATGATTTCTATCAAAGCACCAAAAAAAAAAAAAAGATAAATAAATCTAAAGTTGAATTGAAACATGAATAAAGAGGAGCATGCATATTAGTGTTTCTATGCTATAACTAACAAGTTAGGCCTACATTCACTAAATTTTGATGTGTAATAGTACTAGCAAAACAAGAAAAGACCAGAAGATGAGACCATCATTTATCCAAAATATGCAAATTCCCCCCCCCCCCCACTTCATGACATACCTATTCAGCAAACTCAAATTGTCTTGACATGATGAAATTACACTGATCAATATTTCCACTTTAAGAATAGTTTGAAGTTTGAAAGAACTTTAAAATCAAGGCAGCACCTGAACATACTGTACAGTATGTAAAATTCTAAATTTTGAATGAAAACAGAACAACAAAAGTCAGTCACATTACACCAAGTTTTTCTACTTCATGCTTCTGGAGCATCAGTAGTACAGTTCGACCTCGATTATCCAGCCATGTTGGGACCGGCGCTCATCCGGATAAGCGAATTGGCTGGATATGGGAGACACATAATGTATATAGCTGCCGTCCAAGCTGCCGTCCCAGTGCACTGGTAGCTAGGCAGGTAGCGTACCCCGCAACGGTGGTGTAATCTTTGCTAGCCTGCGCAAAATTGTAGTCCCTTCTTCACAAAAATAAAGTATATCTTTATGTGAAAATCATACATGTTTTACCTCATTAGATATTGAGAAACCTATCATGCACATCTTATGAAATTAGTGAAATAGATCCATGAAAAGATGTTAAAGTCACTGTTTCTTCTCAATTTTTGGATGAAAAAAAAAAAGTCCTTCACTGCGTGAACGCGTCCGGATAATAGAGATTTCCGGATAAAAGGAGGCCAGATAATGGAGGTCGAACTGTATTGAGAGAATCCACATCACCACAGACAGAGCAATACAAGATTCATTTGCATACATTTATACAGCGATAGGCGTAATACCAATTCTCTATACAGGCAACTTTTTTTCCTTTGAACTTGCTCACAAGTAATTCTTATCTGTCCTGGGCAAGCAGGCACGAGGACCCTATATAAACTTATGCCACTCTTCCTACTTAAAGGCCCGAATTCACGAAGGTGGTACAAATGAAACCATGGTTTAAACCATGGACAAAATCTATGGAGCGCCAAGTGTCGCATGGAATATTTCGTTACGAAATCAGTCATTTCGTCAATGAAATTATTATTTTGTAACGAAATGACAACGTTTGGTAAGTAAATGAACACTTCGTCCCCGAAATGATAATTTCGTTAACGAAACGGTCATTTTGTCGACGAAATGACCAATTTCGTAACGAAATATTCCGTGCGACACTTGGCACTCCACAGTTTTTGTCCATGGTTTAAACCATGGTTTCATTTGTACCACCTTCGTGAATTCGGGCCATGGTGTCTATATGAGATGAGGAAACCGTACATTCTAGTTTGACTACATGCATTCTTTTATTTGCTTGTTTTTTTATTCAAATGGAGCATCACTACCTTTGTGTTAACACTGAAAGTGACAGGTAATAGCACTGATACGTTGGAATTTGACAAGGATGTGTGCTGGCTCAAATAGAATGAATAAAGCTATGACAACTTTATGCAATTCTCACTGCACAACTTGCATAATCAAAGTCTTTTTGGACTACATCAGGTGACAGTGGATCATCATCATGTCATTATTGTTTAGAAGCCACCAAATTCCATTTGTTAATGAAAAAAGCATCAAATTCCCAATGCAAATACTGTTAGTTGTGTATACTTTGTGGGCAAACAGTACTCTACAGCTACGCTACTGAATTGCCTTCTGCCCTCTATGAGGTGCTGCTACAAGCGAGCATGGATAACTCAAGCCTGCCATGAGAGGACAAGTGTAGAGACGATGATACCGCAGCGCTGCCAGTGCAGCATCCAGTGACAGATCAACATCACTGTCATATGAAAAAAAGAAAAGAAACACAATTGCACATCTTCACATTTTCTAAACCCTCTCTATATCTCATCAAAGACAAAACTGTGTGGATAATCACACATGAAGGAAACCTCACTCACATATCTGTTGGGTAAGCAGCAGTGGCAATCCAGCAATTAATATATATCCAATATTCAGTCCTCTACACACACATATATCATCAACAATGCATGGTGCTTTTTAACCGGCGAAATGCAGCACAGCTCTCCAAGCTACGCCGTCAGCTGAGCATAGTGGCTTGCACCACAATGCATTACGGCAGCTCTCTTGCATGCACACAAGCTGCCCGAGTAAGGTTAGTCTGCCCTTATCAGACCCCTTTGAAAATCACTAAAGACATGGACACAAATTGGAGTATAACTAGGCCTAAATAATCCTACATTTAAGTTATGCAAGATACTGGATTCTCCTGTCAGAATTCTGAGATGATACTGTGTCTATAGTCCCACTAGTGAGATACAATGTATAATTGTGTCTGTCTTTTACACGTGAGCCTGGTCATGGGTTACACACTTGAACTACTGAAATTAAAATAAAGTTGTACCCCTTAAACAACTATGCAGGTTTATGCATACTACATGTACATAGATTATATGGGAGTGGTAGCGTGTGTGTACAAGCTTCATGAGAGGAGAGTATTAGGGTGTGTTTATGCTATATTTGCGAAGGCAGAATCAGCGTTTTGAAACGCTGATTCAAAACGCTGATTCAAAACGCCATTCACGGGAGCACTGTTTATGCTCACTTTCTTCGAGCCTTGGAAAAAGCGTTTGCGATTGCTTCGCTGACCTCAGCAGAGGCAGGTCAAATTGGGGCGCGCGCTGCGATCGGTAGCCTGGCCTGGGAGAGCAGCTGGGAAAGACATGCGTATGCACAGTACATGGGAAAACTGCACAGGCCCAGGTAGCTGGCTGGGCGGGCGGCGCGCGCTTTTTCACGTGAACCAGAAAGGCGTTTAGATGTCGTCACTCTAAACGCGTTTAGAAACCCTGTTGCGTTAATGCTTCCCTGTCAAACGTGATTAGTCAGAAACGCCGATCGTAAACGCGTGCGTTTTGGATCGGCGTTTTGAATCAGCGTTTCTATCGAAGTGAGCATGAACGCAACGGCGTTTCGCACTAATCACGTTTCAAAACGCTGATTCTGGCCCGAAAAAGGGAAGCATAAACACGGTCCTAGCTCATCCAGTTGCCATTGAAAATTAGCTCGACATCAATGCACATCCCAAAAAGTAAAAAGCAATCAGGGTATTTACTTCCTTTTACTACAGGATGAAGGCATGTTATGCAAAGATACTCACAAGCACACACACACACTCACACACAGAACAGATCTAAATGCCTGGTATTTAGGGCAGACACAATATCAATATCACTCATGCTGAACTTCCATGGCTTTTAGTGAATCAGGGGCAGAAACACATATTTGTGTTCAGGCCTCTGCCAATCTGCCCCCATCCCCATTTCTTGGAGGGTTCTTAGCCCACACAAAGTCCATCACCCTACTCGTAGAAATCCTACTCTTTAATTCTATATGAAACCTCACAACATGTTCTGTGATCTTTAAGCTACTAAAGAGAGATAAAGAGAAAGAGACTACCATTGGCTTGATACACAAAGCACTGAAATTTGCCATTTTTTTTGTTCAAGTGCAAATCTTCATCAACAGATAAAGTACTGCAAAACATGATATATTCACGACATGAAGTTTTCGCAAATTGGACCCAAAAGCCTCTTTCGCAGCATGAAATTTCTGCGAAATGCCATTGGCATTCAGTGCACATAGTGTAGACAAGAACTTTTACATGCATTTTAATACTGCGAATCTTGTCTCTTACGGAATTCACAAAATTAAAATGCATATATGCACATTCCTTGTTTTACAGTAATCATTATTATCACATGTTATTAAGCCAGATGAAAGTTGTAAGTTGAAGACATCAGCTCAGTCAACTGCTCATTCAAAGCAAGTGTTTTGTGGGTTTTTTGCAAAATTTTATGAAACTTCACAATTTTGTAACTTTCTTCAATTTTTTTTTGATTTTGTTCAAATGTTCATTCTTGTGCTTGTAAAATTGAATTCTTTCTTTTTAGACAAACTTTTAACTGGTTCAGAATTCTGTTATAACTACAGCACCAAATTTTAACACTTGGTAATCTGCAATGTTGGTGAGCTGTTTAGTGCTCATTCAACAGACACCTCACAAGAGTCACTGTTGCCTTGCGATTGTGACTTTTACTTTATTATACCAAAATACCTGATAGAACTTTTTTCTGTTCTCCGCTTGAAAAGTTTATAATCTAATAATACTTTAAAAAAACAGAGTTATGGCATTTCTTACAGGCTCTGCTTCGGATTTCATGGAATCATGTCATTTTATAACACATTTCCATAGCTGACTGAGGATGATCTCTTCACTCATGAGTGTGGAATGCCATTCATTTGACATTTTCTCTTCAAAGAGCAAACTCTTTTTTCAACTCCTGACATATCTTGGCCGTTTCACGAACCGACGTATGTGGTAAATTTCAAGCAAATTTTCACTTTTGAGGTTTTCATATATTCTTAATGTACATACTAAGATCTACATACGAATTAAATTTGGTAGCATAAAAACACCAGGAAATATGAAAAATCGCTCACGTCTCTTTGAAAAAGAGGCCCTTTAGTCGAGGTGAATGTTTCACGAACTGACGCAAAGCAATGCGTCTATGGGAAATAAGCGTGCGGCGTAACTTCGTGCACAGCGAAATGACGTGGATAATGTTTAGCACAGGACCCTCAAACCCTGACACGTCAAGGCGGCAAAATAATATGACTCTACGGCTGACAGTGTGTACAGTTTCTATACAATCAATGAATAAAAATTCCGTCCGCCAATGCATGATACATGTCCGCATTATATTGCACACAATGTGTTTGCGCTGTACAACTCGAGTTCCACTTAAAGGGATCGTACAGTTTTGGTTGAGACCTAATTTCAGGTTTCTAACATTTTTTGGTGAGATAATGAGAAACCTCTTACGGAGTATGAAAGAGCATGTGATTCCATGTGGAATTCAACATTTATTTGACGAAAATTGGTTTTGAAATGGCTGAGATATCCAAAACAAAGCGATTCTGATAAGTGTGGGACCCACACTTTTTTACGATCGCTTTGTTTTACCTTGTTTTTGCATGTTTCAGTCATGCCAAACCTGATTTTCATCAAATAAACTTTGAATTCCTCTTAAAATGGTATGCTCTGTACTATTTTATACGTGTTTTCTTGGTATCTAGAAAAAAGTTAAAAGCTCAATTCTCATCTCCACTAATACTGTACTATCCCTTTAATATTCAAAATATATAATCAAAATTGCTTCATGCATTTGAAGAAAAGTGGAAATGAAGAACTCTTTTTCGTAACATCGGTAAACAGGAATAGGTCTACGTTGAGATAAATCCACTGTAAAATCATGTTTCTGTTTATTAGATCTAATTGGGTTAACATTGCTAAAGCTTGTTCTTGTGAATCTAGTTTTAAACACACCGCACAGGAAGAAGGTAATCACTTTTTTGTTTTCACTTTCAGGTTTATATTTTAATGTAATCAGTACCAAACAATATAGCTTAATCATATCAAATTTTAGCAAACGTTGTACTCTTTTTGTAGGCCGAGGCATTAAGATAAAATTCGCTTTTTTTATGCATTATTGAGCAAAGAGTGGGAAAATGGACAATCTGTCATTGCTGTTTATACCATATGTAACAATGGAACCAAAGGATCAAGGTGGAACAATGGCTCGATCTTTGAGTGAGATGCAGACTTGACTGAACTTTTTAAGTTTTGGCGCAGCAAGAAGACTATCTCTATTGTTGTGTCACCAAAGAATAGTGACAAAAAAAGAAAATACAAAGAGAAAGAGATTAACAATTTTTTTGGCATAAAGACAGCGCACTTAAATTACTTCTTCAAGAGAGTAAGGCGAGTACGATTACTATGAATCAATGTCGGTCGAGTATATGATTATGAACATTTCATACTATTTCAAATCTTTAGAAATGCTACGTAAAAAAAAAAATTACATAATTCACGACTTTTGAACGGATTGACCGACTTCACAAACTTCAACGAAGTTTTCTTCCAATCTTGTTGCATTCACTCAGTTAACATGTACTGAGTAGTTCCCAAGAAAACCAATAGGCAGGACCTCCCAAGGGAATAATCATCTGCTTTCAAAGATCTGCTTCTCTAATTCTTCTCTAGAATTGCTTACTTAAAGATTTATTATTATTTATTATTATTATTATTATTTTTTTTTTTTGTGATGCGAGCCGAGTCCAGATTAAGAATTATATTTTGGTATAACAGGTTCTGTCGTGACTCCATGTAGTGCTTGTCAGGGGCAACATTTTATTTATCTTATATCAGTAAAAGCGTCTCAATGATTTTATTTATTCCTTTCTTATTGGCTGCTTACATGAGCAAAAAAATGAAGTTCAATCATATTCACTAAAATACACTGATTGATTTAAATCAAAATTGTCCTCAGACGGGAATTACAGGGTTCTAAAAATAATGAAGTATGTTTACTTGGCTAGACCCACAGGATAGTCAACCAAATTGCAAAGACTATATAACATGGGCATAAAGATACATTCCTTTTGTTTTTATTTATGACAATGATGAGAAATATTCTTAAAGAGGAAATCCACCCCCTCACAAAAAATGAACTTCAAAAGAGAGAAACATTCCATGCAGAATGAAAAAAAAAAATGACAAAAGAAATTCGGATAAGAAATGAGGAAGATAATTATGACAGTTTGAAATCTCATTTTTTTTTTCAAAAAACATTAGCGGATTATTTTCCTGACCAGTCCTTATGAATATTCAAATAAATGAGTTGATGATGTCATAGCCTAACAATTTCTCAAGTATGTTATGCATGAAATTAGGAACAATTATTATTTATAGCTAATACAAGTAAAAACATGTTCCCATACCAAGATATTTCAGTGTTAGCACCTGTTCTTTTTTTTTTCTGTTCTTTTTTTTTTGTGTTTCAAGGCAAGTTTCGTATTTGTACTGCTGAAAAATTAGATTTTTTTTTTTCATTTCTGTATGTGAAATAAATAAGAAATTGTGAGGGCATGACCTCGTCAATTTTCTGTTTTGAATTCATAATGACTGGTCAAGAAGTGTTTTCCGGGGGAAAAAAAGGTGAAATTTCAAAATGTCATATCTTCCTTATTTCTTATCCGATTTCTGCCATTTTGTATTGTTTTGTAGGGAATATATTTTTCCTTTTATTTCTATAAAACTGGGTCTGAGGGCAGATGTCTCAAAATAGGATGCTGAACAATTTCGCATGAATATGTCTATATACCTAATTCTATTTCATGATGACGATTGATGGCTTACCTTTTTCACTTTATTCAAAATATACTCTTAGAGATATAAATTGTGATTAATGAAAAGTGACATTAGTGATAAAACAAAATGAATTTGATACGTTGTAAATATATCTATCTAGTTCGTGTAACTATATTTAGAAGCATAACCTCATTGTAATCAAGAAAACAAGATGCTAGATTTAGTTCAGCGACATGGTTTTAACGCCACTGGTGCCAGTGTCTAGCAATTCTCGCTATCGCCAATGACGTAAAAAGTACCCGGATGTTGATTTAAGCGTCATTTAGGGTGCATTAAGGGATAGTCCGGTAGCAAAGTCACTTCCGTTCGTACGCGCGTGATACGTGACTAATGCTATTTACACACACACCGACCGTATTCTACGTGTACTTCCTGTTTTCTCGACTTGAATTACAGCTTTAATATGATTTGAAATTTCTCCATTCTTAAGAAATTGCTGTTAATATGACTATCGGTTGTTGCTGCGAAGCTGCCATGTGTTGTTCGCACGACAATAAATGAAAAAAATCTCCAGAAATAGGACCCTTACTGGCATGCGAGATGTGACGTGGCCGCGTGGCTGAAGTTTGCAGGTGACTCCACAGCGCAGTACGTGCACGCGCGACTTACTAGTAGTGGTAGTAGCACTAGGTAGTAGGCCTAGTGCCTACGTACATTGTACGTACTGTACTGTACTTACTTGGAAGAAGTTGCTTCGGAGACAGGATAAGTTCGAGATCACTGTTCGTTCCCGATTGTGTTCGCGACATTTCGACAGAGAACAAATTAAAAAAAAGATGGGCATTCTATGACGATATCCAGGTGGGTGAATATTTTCCAGCATATTTTCAGTGTATGCAGAGATGACTGATCTGTGATGTGCACATCAATCGCATGATCAAGCAGTACGCTGTACCGGTATGTGTTAGCTTATGCGCTGCGTGCAGTGGTGCATGCTAATGCAAGGCCGGCCACCTGCGGGGACTCGACTACAGTGTACGAGTATGACAGGCCTGGCCACTCGCTGGCTCGGGTGGTACAGCCGCCTACTGTACTAGTATCCGTGGTCGGCGCAGTGCTATAGGTAAGGTACACGTACACGCACGCTAGCGTTGTGCAAATTATGCTCCGCGCCGGAAGTGCCCTTGCTACCAAGTGCACTAAATCTTGACGAAAAAGCCACATCCGGGTACTTTTTACGTCATTGGCGATAGCGAGAATTATTAGAACTTCACAGAATGAAACAAAATTAGCAATGACAACAAAGCCATGATACAGCACTTTTTTTTTCCGAGTTCAAACACATTCAAGAACTACAATCTCTTCATCACAAGTAATTGCATGATTTATTGCCCATAAGTGGAGACTCGCCATAAATGGGCCTACAAAATCTCAGAATGCGCACTACCAATATAGTCGTACGCGCTGTTACGATGATTCTGTACAAAATGCTTAAACACACATGCAGCGTCCCATCTGCGTCAGTTCGTGAAACGTATTGGCAGCAGTTGTAACGAAAAACACGGGAGGCGTAGAGGGATGCGTCAGTTCGTGAAACGCGCAAGCGTGTAAAACGCAACATTTTCATTTTCACGAACTGACTTACATGTTTGCTTGAAGATATTTAATAAATTAATGACCAGATGAACTTCAATCTAATGCTACATGTAATATAAGAACTCTCTCTTCCTATCAGCAAAATTAATTAATTTCATTCTGTAATGACCAAGAAAAAGCAAGCCAAACTTTTGAAAGCGTTTATCTCAGAATCAACTTTTGATCGTCAGGTGTCACTACGACTGACGATATAAGGGGTCTTGTTTTTTCAAACATAATCAAAAGCAGGAAAACCATATCAATGTCTCTGTACATTCAGTACTTGGTTTTTCTGAGAACTGAGCAGAAGAGAGCACTATGCAAGAGATTGGAATATTACATTTTTACAACATTACAAAAAGTCTACACGCGAACGGTGACAAACAGATAATGAGCTATGACGTAGATCCGTCATTTGCATACCACCTATCACAGTGCGTTGAGCATTAAAGAATAATACATATTCATGATGCAATCACGCGCCGCAAATGCTACGTTGAGCTAATGTATTAATGAAATCTAAATAGTAATAAAGACGCGTGCACCTATTGTCATGTCACGAATTTGCATACGCGCTAAGTCACAATCACGCGTTGACCCGATGCGACCTCGTAAGGCCAATGACATTTAACCAATCAGCATAGCGTATTCAAGTGAGAAGCACGCAATTGCTTATTAGTGTATGAACATTTTGGTGGGTTATTCACTCGGGGCTAAACTGACATGGTTTATAAATATTGAAAAGGTACCGATGGCGAAGTTTCACAAAATTCCTCCAAACTCAGTATGAATACACGCGAGTATTTGGTGCAACTTACTAGGCAGGTGCCTTGTACAAATACAACAGGTATGGCAGTAAAATAACCTCCCAAAATGGCCTTCAGGCTCACAGTTGGCACACCGCGCCGCCAATGTAAAATTGCGTGTTGTCGTAGAGCTGATTACGTTTGAGTGAGAAATGACACCTAATTTTCAACTCGAAAAGTACAGATGTAAAATTTTCACAAAACTCTACAAATGAGGTATGTAGAGCAAGCTTGAAATCTAGATTTTTATAAAAACCAGAGTGCATTTAAACAAAAAGACATATTCTGGGAGGTATGAGTTCGTAAAGTCGAGAGTCCGTGTAAATGTCCTATACCTGATTGTGCGCTCTGCGCGGTGCATTTAAAAAATGCTCGTTTCCTATGGAGGATGTCACCGCACTTTTTGTAATGAAAATTACCGAGGAAGAACTAAAAGTCTTGAGGAGAGTCTAAAACACTGATCACGGACAATGCAAAATTGAAGAAGAGTGTTGGAATGAGTACGGATCGGTCACCAGGGAGATAAGCCAATTAATAAGATGCTGATACCTGTCACAGGATCCATACATTGTTGTCATGTCTGTAAGTTCACGTGGGACTGTTATAGTAAAAACAATACTGTATATTCAAAACACTTTGAGAGGTTTTTATTTTCGCAAATTACTCAAGTCAGGTGCTATTTGTGAATTTAAAGACTTTATATGCTTCCCATACCTTTTGGAATATCACATGAGAAATAGCTTTGAATGAAAATATTATATGTTAATGCAACAGGTTTGGCATAATTCTAATGAAAAAATATTTGTTCTTACATATGTATGTAGTATTATCTCACTAGACAAGAGTTATATCGTGCATGTACAGATCAATAGCAGTTACACTAATATTGGTCATACAGTGTACTATGAAAAGTTATGAAAGTTAAAACTTTTTTTTGGTCATGAAACACTGACATCAGAAATAACTATTAAACCAAATTAGAGTAATTGTAGCCGTCATCACCTATCATCTCTCCTGGGGTCATGAACAATTTTGAGTACTGGCTTCAAGTCGCATACCCTTTGCATACTGTACTTGTCCATGCAAAGTTATCAAAAATCAAAATGACACAAAAAGATGCTGAGGAAAAGACTATGCACGGGTTGGCATGGCAGTCAACTGTCTGTATGTAAATTTCACACAGCTGAGGTTCATAAATCATACAGGCAATTTGATTTTGTGTTGTCTATTTAAATTGGAACTGCTGGTATACAAATAGCAATTAAGAAGTGTTAATCTTCATGACCATTTAACAGCTAGTAGCTGCAGTTTCAGCTACCACTTCTTAACAATCTCTGAATTCCTACTTATCAACCATATTATAAACAATAGAAGCATTGCATTTTAATACTCCACGTGAGTGATGATATTGTTCATAATTTTACTTATTTTGCTGGAATGTGTGGATACCATCTTTACAACTCCTGCTATGTAATTTATCCTGGTTTCATATGTGAAAGGAATTAAATTTGAGATGGACATTGGCTCTCAAATGTTCCCTTTAATCATTAATCTTTCAGCCTATCATAGGCCTCATCAGGATCTATCAAGAGAATGTACAATGATATAGTCTAAATAGCATGATGTGCCATTTTATACATGTAAGTGCAATATCACATTTAATTCTGTCAAATATTGAGATGAAAATATGAGTAATAATTCTTATGAAATAGTAGCTTTGCACAAATCAATATAATACTTCAACACAGACACATATTCTAACATTATCTCACAAAAAGAAATGTTGTGTCATTATACAAGAATAATTCAAATTCCTGTATCATACTTCAAAGCTACTGTGAATATATATGCTTTATGATATTACATCTAGGATATAAGATTAGGCATACATGTACATACGAGCTGACATGATGCTTTACTTAATGGGTTCAAGAATGTAGCTAATCAGTAGTGCTGAAATGAGTCATGTGTACACTCTTTATTTTCTAAACTGCATGCTCACTGATGTCACAACGCATGTGAGGTAATAGCAGTGCGAACTCATTCAGTTGTTACAAGCGTGTTGCACACACTCAATAACTTAAATTTCTCTAAACAACTTCTTTAGTGTCTGTGCCTTGTGCATGTCTAGTACAGTGTTTGCCGAGTGTTTGGAATAAACATCTTTGGATATTGGTTTTGAGCAAGTTCAACGTTTTGGTGACTGGTAGTTGATCATAAAGGTACATGAAAAATGCTGTTAATTTTCAACCCATTCTATAAAACAATTAATGCACAACTTTAAGTTTGTGACATTTGTGGAGATGCAGTCCACTCTCAGGTAATGTACGAGCTGAAATTTTCGCGTATAGATATTTTCGCGAATTGCTACTAGGAGAACATTTTCACGTGTTGTTAATTTCGTGGTTGCGAGGTCTAATTGTGCTTATCTGTTCGCACTTTTTTTTCGCATGTTGTTATTTTTGAGGTTCAAAGGCGATTCGCGAAATTCGCGAAAATAAAACCACCGCGAAAATTTCAGCTCGTACAGTATTCACAATGTCATGCAACATACACTTGACTGCTTCTTGTGCATGTTACACCGTTGCAAATATCCTTGGGTGTGCTGCATCTAAACTAATGCACTCTTACCTTTGCTTTATTTGTATAATACAGGTCAACAATATTGATGTATATGTAGAGAACTCAATTGCTGATAAATAAAACAGTAGGCCTATAAACACATATCGTCGCTGGGGTGACAAAACCTCGTATCTCAAAATTGTCAAATGTTCAGGAGAGCGAAAAAACATGGCGGCCAAAGCACTATAGTGAATGGGAAAGCCTTCTCTTTGACATGTCATTGTGGCTTCATTTTTGGAGTAAGAGAGTTAGGATTTGGCCAAGACATCACTTGACCCATTATTTGACCATTAAGCTAAAAAAAAATTTTTTTGACATTTTTGAGATACGAGGTCTTGTCACCCCAGCGACGATATGGTAAACTTCTAAATTGTGCTACTTTTAGATCAGGTAAATTTGTAGTTAGGGATAAGTTATAAAGTTACAGTGTACACGGAACACACATTTGTTGGGTTCTGGGTCACTGTGTACCAACCTTGAGAAGTTGTGCTAGACTTACACTGGGCTGAACAAATCTGATTAAATTTGAGGTCCTATACCCCTAGGGATGCTACCTGCTATGAAAGTTTGGCGAAAATCTGTCACAGGGTTTTAAAGAAGATGAAAATGTAAACAGTTTACATGTGAAGACTATAGACAACGGATGATGTGTTATCACAATAGCTCACTTGAGCCTTTGGCTAGGGTGAATTAAAAATGTTTATTATGAAAGCCTTTCTTTTTTTTTTTCATGTCAGCAGATTTCACACATTAGGCCTATATGTAGGCCTATATATAATATGAAAATATATATATATATATATATATATATATATATATATATATATATATACATATATATATATATATATATATATATGTATATATATATATATATATATATATATATACATATATATATATGTATATATATAATCTTATATACATACATATATATATATATATATATATATACAGACTGCGAGAAGGGGTCTCGACCATTTCCAGCACCAGTGTAGCTCCTTCATTATTTATATTCAGTGCGAAAAGAAGAGCACTGTATATATATATATATTCATTCTACTATTGTACAAACATGCTTCAATCATTCTAATGGGATCATATACACTAGCAGGGGCAGATCCAGGAATTTTGCAAAGGGGAGGCACCTTTACAAAATTAAAGGGAGGGCACGCCCCCCATTTTTTTTTTATTTCTTTTGTTTTAACAAAAAATAAAAATGGGGGGGGGGGGTGTGCTCGGTGCACCCCCCTCTGGATCCGCTACTGACTAGACTACTTGACGAAAGTGTAATGTGGTTGGTACATTTAAATTATGTGTATAGTTAATAATTCCAACATCTATTCTCTATGATATTAATGTGACATGTATGCCTACAATGTATTTTCTCAGTGACAAATATATTTCATCTTGGAGTATGGACAGGCCCCAATTGAGCATTAACATTCTTTGCTACAAAAAGCATTAAATAAGAGGCACATGGAGAATGATGCAACAGACTGCAAAATACTTGATAACATCTTTCTTGCTCTGAACAGACATGGCATTTCAGTGCTCAGTGGAAACGGGGAGACCTATATGTAGCAGCATGGGGATTCATGGTGGCCTACTGTACATTCCATAAATTTAGTGAGTCTATCTTTTTTTCTTTCTTTTTTTTGCGAATCTGGACTTCCTGACAATAACGTGAATGCTTAAATTTCCAATATTGTGGATTACAAGACTGAAAGGAGAAATGTATGCATGCACGTCACATTCATTTCTGGATCAGAGTTATTATTTTGCATGTTTTTAAATTTGCGGATAGCACCCAACTCATGAAATTTGTGAAAGTACAAACCTCACGAAATATTCAGCATAAATTACAGTAATTCATTCCATTTTGTGATTTTGATAATACCCTTCTTGATCAAAACGGACATGGCATTTCAGTGCACACTGGAAACAGTAGCATGGGGATTCATGGGTGGCCTAATGCATTTGCTGCCCACTGGGGTACATGTACATTTGAAAACCACTGATAACGCCAGGCAGTGATTCATGTACACTTTAAAATATATGCCCATATTGGTAATGGTTGATTCCAGTCAAGATTCATCAGCTGTGTTTGTACTCACACAGACATTAATGCTAAAGCTATATAACACAATTTGTTCAGGAGATTCTTGAACATATCTAAGCTGGGCCAGCCTTCTCACTCCATAGTATCCTCATGCTATACCGGGTAAATTACATGTAACTCTTCAAGCACTGACTTTGAAAAAGGCCTCTACATGTACGTATGTCTTAGCTGGAATCATGCCCGTCTTTCATCAGACTCTGGGTCTGTGAAAACACTTTGACTCACTTGCTTGAACTTCATTGAAAGTAATGTTTCTCATTAGCTATGACATTTGGCTCCCCGGTCCAGGTGAAACGATTTAAACTCCTCAAGTACATCTTGTACATTGCTTCGCTGTCCAACTATGTGCAACATCCTGGAGGCCTACATGCCACGAAGGGCCCACAACGGGTTGATGCAATCCTTTTGGGTTTAAAGACTCAACAAACAACTGATCCACGCAGGAACCATCAAAATGAAGAAAAGAAGGAACAGACTAGTGAATAGTGTCCAAATAATGTTTATGAATAAAAAATGTAAAAATGTACTAAATGTTACCTTCCACTTTCAATACTTTATGGGAGTTTCTAAAATGATACTCTCTTCAACATACCACTGTATTTATACAACTCTTCATTTAAGGCATGCAAATGGGATTCCCTACCTTTAAAAGATGCTCTAATTTGGAAGTTCTGGAGTCCCTTGGGTGTGGGGTACCTTTTTGTACAAATATATATTCTATCATCCTTGAGATAATGCCTGCCAAGTTTGGTGACAAATTTGACCATATTTCCACAGCAAAATGGTTAACTTCAGGGATGGGGAGGTATTTTGTTTCTAATGGGCATTAGCACCCCCATACAATATGATCTTTTAATAGTGAGATACTGTAAAACACAATATATTCGTGGCATGAAAATTTCACAAATTGCAGCCGATGGCCGTTCTCGCAGCATGAAATTTTCGCGAATTGCAACTGGCACCCAAAACATATTGTGTAGGCAAGAATTTTCGCATGCATTTCAATTTCGCGAATGTCCGCGCTTGCGAAATTGGGAAAATTAAAATGCATGCGAACATTCCTCGTTTTACAGTAGTGTTAACTTTGCACCAAAATTGATCCAAGCAAGCAGTCTTATAAAATTTATGTCAAAATTAAGTTCTGAGGCAAACATATGTAATGCTGGACTGACATTAACACTGAAAATGTTTTTTTTCAACTGAATATGATAGCCTGATAAGGACCTAGAAAAAATAACAGCCCCTAAATTCTGTTGAACATTGTGTTTTATACCAAATGTTTCCAGATGTACATTGCAGTAGTGAATGTACTGTATGTTACATGGACTGAACGAAATGCTACAAAATGTGGAATTGCCATGAACAAACCTGAAACGAGAGTCACCAATCTTTCTACTAATGGTACTGACTTGAATAGCTTATCACTTCTGGTTCAAGAGAAGATGGTGCACATTTGTGCAAATTATTAGAACCTATCACTCTACCTGCCAAATTTTGTGACAGTCAGTAATGGGGTTTTCAAGAAGAACCTGAAAAGTGTAAAGTCTACGGACAATCACTGATGAATGATTGAATGATGGCAAGAGCTCACTTGAGCTTTTGCCCAGGTAAGCTTGAAACAAAAGGGAAGAAAGAATGCAAACATGGTTTTATCCACTCCTTCACGACAGCTTGATCTGGGAGGGAAAAGAAGGAGAATCTACAATTTCGTTTGAACATAGAATGCTTTCCAATAATAAGGCACATCTATGTTTGCAATACAGATTATCTATCCTAAAAAAAAGGATGTAGCAGAAGAAAAGGTTTGTGATAATTGTGCAATTTAATAGCAACTAGCACCAATTTCAAGCTGACCCTAATGAATAAAATATGAGTATTTCAGAGACAAGAGAGGTACATTGTATATGTACAAGACAGGAAGGACATCTGACAACAAAGACCCCGTTTACAGTGCGAGGCTCGGCCGCGGCCGAGCCCAGCCCCGCTTCAGTGTAAACGCGCAAAAGGCCAAATGCGAGGCCAAAATTGGCCTCGCATTTGGCCTCACTCTGGAGGTGGTCTCGGCCGCGGCTGAGCCGCGGCCGAGCCCTGCCTCTCCTTGGTGTAAACGCAAACTGGGCCAAATGCGCGGCCAATTGCGCGGCCAATTTTAGTCTGGCTTCCAAACTTTCTGCCTGTATCTTTCGCTATTCAGGATATTAACCCCCTCAACGTCGAAAACTAGTATAGTTTAAGGTGGTTTTGTCCTGCAAAGGATTTTTTTCTTTCGGCAAAGGCCTTTGCCCGAACGGCGACTTCGTCGCCACGGAATTCATTTGGCAAAGGGTCTGAAAACCAGACAATACCAAATTGCGTTTGTTTACAAGCAGAGCGCCACTACGACAAAATATTGAAAGGTTTGAATCAAAAGCGCGGCCGAGCCCAGCAGTGTAAACGGACAAAATTGCGAGGCTCGGCCGCGCAATTGAGGCCGGACTTGGCCGCGGCCGAGCCGCGGCCGAGCCCGGCCCCGCACTGTAAACGGGGTCTATGTGCCTCAAAGATTGCAGTGTTTGGATGGCAGCAATGATAAAATCCATTCAGTATTGTTCAAGAAATTTTATCCTCTAATCCTTTTGTACAAACTACTCAGTCCAATAAATATCATAGAGATTTTGGCACATGCAGCCATGAATAATAAATCACCATAATAAAAAGTGGCAAACAGTAGCACCTCAGGTGATGCGCGTAAATTACTCTGCCAGCATTTCACAGCTAAGTTGAACTTCAAATCAGTCATTGTCAGCATTTCTGGACAGTTTAACCTTTTCACTGCCACATTTTGTAAAGCAATTATCCATGTATAAGAAAGGAGGCAATTAGTATTCAGAACATACTTGATACACACACGTACATAGCATTTGTACATGTGTTGGAGCAGGTGAAACAGTTTTCAGATTTTTGTTCCCATAGCATGATTTGTTGAACATAAAAAAAAAAAAATAATAATAATAATGACAATGAAATTAGCAGAATGGAAATGAGAAAGTCTCAGATTACAATAAATAGAAAAAAAACCCCAATAACTGTAGGCTGAGTGAATGAAAAATCAGTGACGTTTGGTTTGTCTTCTTTTTGTTGATCTGAAAGAAAATTCATGAGATGGAAACATTTCTTGTTACTGTATATTTATATGGTTTCCTTCTAACATTCTTCAAGTAAAATTATTGGACCTATTTTGAGATTGCTTGTTGAATTGTTGGAATAGCATAGTTTTGCTAATGTTATAATATAAGAAAAATCAATAAGGAGCACACAAAAGAGTGAAATAAAGATCAATAGTGCAGTTACAAATGTAGAATAGATTCCATCTTGCCTTATTATCCTGAAATCATATGCCTTGACATGAATGTCAAGAACTGCAATGTCAACACATCGTAAGAGTGACTTGTGAGATGCTTGGAGGTTTAATTATATTTGACAGCCTAGGCTCACATGGTTAATTGATATTTCTGGCACATCACCTTTGCATGGTTATTAACCACCCCTGGGAAAGATGCATACCAGGCATACATGCCCCTCATGAAGTACATAACAACTATATCGTAGAGAGTGATAAAACAAATAAAGCAAAAGTGCCTCAATTTTCTCTCTACTTCTACAAAAGGTCAACATTACATCACCTCTGAAGAAGAAGTTATCTAATAATAATGTTGTCTCAATGTTTAGCATAGAGTTAGTATCCCACTGGCTTGGTGACTAGATGGCAACTTGGTGGCAACCTGGTTGCAACCTGGTTGTGACTTAAGCCTTGCTGGTCACAGAGACATCTCCTGGTCCTGGAGACTAGCCTGGTCTCCTGGTAGTCACAAGAGAATCGAATATGTTGTTAAATTTTTTGGAGAGACTTTTCCCAGTCTCTAACTCATCTCGGAGACGTCTCTGCAGCATCTCCTTTAGCTGTGGGTGAGTTGCGGAGACTAATTTTGTCAGTGACATATCCAAGACGTCTCCGCAATCTTGCAGAGACTCAGGGAGACCTACTGGCAATGATGTGGAGACTTAGAGAGACATCTCCACGACTGAGAAGACATCTTGGAGACGAGATTCGGCGGCAATGTCCCTGTGATTTGTGTGAATAGGTTGTCACCTTGTCTGGAGATGTCTAGGACATGTCCACGGAGTACCATTCTTGGTGAGAATGTGAGCCATTTCTTAATCTTTGGAGTTGTGACTGATTAGTCGTGGCAGTTACAGTGATGTCTGCGTCAGTGAGATATAGGCCCTGTAATGGCAGTTGTTCACTTCATTCATTATTGGCACATTCATATCCTTCAAAGTAATTTATGTACATAGTAACTGCATCACTCTATCACCTGAAACCTGTTTCATACAGAGTTGTGTGCAAGTGCACGCAGTCATTTGTAACTTGCAGAAGTCGCACTTAGTTTATGTGCAACTGATTTTAAGCAAATTGTATGCAAATGAGATACATATTACTCTGTAAGTCAGGCATCCAGGTGTTACTGTGAATCTGAGGTCAAGGACATGTGCCAGAGCAGAAACAAATGCACCAGCTGGAGTGTATTTTTTTTTTTCCAGCACTGGAGTTGTGTGCTGCCAGCTAGAGTATGATACAATCCATGCAGATTCAAGTTTTCCATGATCAAAATATCTGCATACTGCAAAGCTGTTGGTTTTTCTAAGCACACATTTACAAGGACGATTAAACCTTTCTTCATCAGTTTTCTACTGCTCCAGAGCCACGAAAAAAGTAAACATGCTCAAAAGAAATTGGATCGCGATGGTTCAGACTGGTTGAGTGCTAGTAGTTGCTAGTAGTTTCCTGCTGCCTCATATGATTGTCAAGTGTGCACACACTCACCCAAAATATTTTCCAGCCTAAAATACTTTATATGCACCTGAGTTTTCAAAGTCCAGTAGAAGCTGAATATAAATTTGTGATTTGACACTTATACACATTTCACTAATTGCTTGAATTGTAGCTCTGCTCCGCACACAAGCTGTTGGTACGGTATGGTACGAACATGGCAGCGCAGTCCCACCTAGCCTCTTAAAAAGGTCATGCGAAAATACACCGTCTAGCACCGCAGTGATGTACAGCTGTAGGTGGCACTGAGCTGCTGTGTATGTAGCATACCGACTGCTTGCGTGTAGCACACGGGGCTTCAGTTCAAGGAATCAAGTTACTAATTCCAAATCAAAGTGTCAAAATGGCAAATATCTCTTAACAGACCTCTGGGGCTCAATAAAAGTAGTTTACAATGTAGGTTGTGCAATACCTCGCAAAAGTTTGTACATATGTTTGAAAGTCATTCGAGGTTTCATAAAATGGGTTCAAGAATGAAGCCAATTAAAAGCACTGAAATGAGTTACAGTGTACATGTGTGCTCTTGACTTTCTTACTAACATGCACAGCCGCCTAAAACATGTCCAACAAAAAAGCAAACAGAATGGCATGTTATCCTAGATGTGACATTACAGAGAAAGCAGACCTGCTTGGTCACTAATGTAACAATGCCTACACTAGCAGTGCACACTCAATCAGTTGTTACAAGCGCATCGCGTGCTACATGTGCTCTCAATCTCGTATTCATAAACAACTTTTAGTTTGGGCCACTACGGCCTACCAGCCTACCATGCCACCAGTAAGCTGACGGGTGGATTCCAGTTACTTCACGTATACAGTACACCTCTGCTGAAATGCTCACAGCAAAAGCATGTAGAATCCATACTGCTTGAGTTGTATGCAGTTTATAAAGCCTTAGAAAACATCAAACTTTAACCAGTCCCATACAAACGCTAAATGTCTACACAGTGTATCAGTGCTGCTGAAGTGCAAAGATTCTAGCCTACGTGAAATGATAAATTGAACTGACTTGAAGAAAGGCTATAAAGCAGTTCCTGGGCAATCATGAAATATGAGCTGCTTTTTTTGATGGTGAAAGAAAAAAAAATCAAACAACAAAGAACTGGATGTGGGTTTGTGAAATCCTGTCTCCAATCACATTTGACTTCCTTGCTTAAATTCACTGAGACAGCTGTAAACAGGTCTTAACCACTCATAAGAAAATGCTTCATCATTGTTTTTTAAAACACAATCATGGAGCCTAGAAGACAGACGTAACCATATGTTCATGCTGAGTGATGGGGCATTGTGCTACAAACAGTAAGATCCTACAAGAGAGTCTCATAATGATGTTGATTGATATGGCTCTGCCTTGTATTACCTCTTACTTCCACTAATTCATTGTGACTAGCCTTACATATCTGCGATTGTGTTTCAAATAAACAAACAACTATCAAAGAAAGCTGTAAAGCCATTCGATGTTACAAAAGCCAACAGATCAGCGAAAATGTTAGCAAAGCTACCTGGTAGTACAGTATTCACCGCATAATCGGGCATCTGATAATCGGGAACCTCGCTTAAATGACATACGCTTCCCAGAAACATTTCCAATGCACGTTATTTTCACTGGATAATCGGGCGGGGACCTCTGATAAACGGGACAATTTTTCTTCAAGCGACCTTTGATTTTGTTGATATTTTACACAAAAAAATCTACCAAAATACCACAACAATATTTCAAAGATTCCCTGTCAGTTGTCGTTTACATCAAACTTACAAAGCAAGCTTCGGACTGGTGTGTTTTGACCTCCATCCATCCAGTACACGTACATTTCAGCTCGCTGCCCGCCTTCGCTTTTCTGTTACATGTGTATCCATATGGCGAGCTAGATCGCTATACAACAACACATATGTACAGTGCAGTGATCGCGGCAAGTAAACAATCAAGCCGTGATGATTGAATGATTGTAGGACTTTTCATTGACGTTCCCACATCAGTTCTGGGTAATCATTTCCCATGGTTGTGGATATGTATTTATACAGAACGCCCTACGTGTCCAAGAATTCTACGAATGTTTAAGAAAGTGCCAACTTTTAATCCACATATTTTGTGTTCGAAGAGAGGTGACAGAAGAAGAACCCGGTTGCGATGACTGCATCATTGCGAGAATGCAGGGACAGCTAGAGGGTCGCGCCGAGGGGTAGCGTGGTTGTGTATTCATGTACATGTACAGTACGTCAGTATGCATGTGTGTGTGTGTGTGTGTGTGTGTGTGTGTGTGTGTGTGTGCACTGTACATAATGTACATGTCGTATGCCGTTAGTGTATGGTGAGTGCTCATCGCGAAATCGGGCACCCCGCTTAAAGGGGCCATATTTGCTACTCCCAACCTGTCCCGATTATGCGATGAATACTGTATCTTGTTAACAGAGATACAACCAATAGATACTGGTATTTCAAAGATGGAAACCTCACAACAGCCATCTTTATCAGTGTTCTATTTGTTTGTTTGTTTGTGTGTGTGTGTGTGTGTGCACGACGTAAGAACTCCATGTCTGCTATGACTGAGGTTCACTAAAATTTCACATTTTTTCACACCCACCCCCCCCCCCCCACACACACACACACACACACAACCCATCATCCTGTGTTCTCTATCAAAACTGAAATAGGGTTGTTACATTTCATGGCAGAGTAATTGCTCTTGCATACAAATCAAAATAAATTGTTCCCTCACCCTTTGATGTTAAACCTGTAACAATTCCATTGCTACATATTTCATGGCTTGATCTTTGTGAGCCTACAATATACTAGTATCTGCCTTTGCTAATTGTAGCCACACTATTGCTACATTTGATGTGTAGGGTTATATTCACGATAGAAATTAATGACTGCAGCAAGCTATGGGTTGATCTAGCCATCCCGGACACACTGTCCACTTTGATTTCCTTGGCTGACGACATCATCCAAACACATTACTTCTACGCATATAGAATGTGCATAAAGCTACATTCTGCCCATGAGATGCAAACACTTCGAACGCTTTGTACATATGGTGTGTGGGCAAGACAGTTTGCTCTCAGACCAACGTATGCTTGGCTCCACTGATCTCACAGCAATATCTTTATGGAGTATGAATACTTTATAAACAATTTTTGTATCACTAAATCTGCCTATTAGAGCTCAAACACTCAACACAAGATCAAGAACAATTTGATGCTATCTTTAATTTCCAGCTATTCCACAATTAAAAAATAGGACTTCTGAGGAATGTTGTACAGTCCACACTGTACTTTGTGTAAAAGACCACAATCAATACGTCACACAACATGCTACAATGTTGTAAGTTGGAAGTGCACAGTATTTTTTTTCTCTTTGCTATCTGAAATTGTCAATGCATAAAGAGTTGTCTTGAACAGTAGAGGAAAGTACTAATCCTTTTGGTTGGTTTGGTTTTGGAGTATTATTGCTGTTGTAAAATATAGCAATTGCCTTCTTTTGTGCAAAGACAAACAAGTATGCAAATATCTTATCTTTCCAGTGAGAACTGCAAAACTAAGCTGCAGTATGATCCGTTATTCACAATTCACTACAGTATGATTAATCATCTGAAGACAAAATGTCGCAGTTAATATGAGAATATGAGGCATGTACTACTGCAGCAAGAAAAACTAAAGAGAACATCCAAATAGTCACCTGCTGTAAGTGCAAAAGACAACAAATTTAAGTAAAGTCAATTTTTATTCCTAAATGGCTGGAAAAAATTCAAAATTTTCTTCTTTTTTTTTTTCTGAAAATGCCTGATGCGATCATCTTTGAATACCAAACACACAGCAAATACATTTCCTTCATGCATTCTTTTTTGCCATCACACAGCTACAATGTACATATTTTTATTTTGTTTACAGGCACATAATAATATCATTAACACGAGTTTATGACCCTTTTCAAACTTGCCATACATAAGGCAATCATTGTTGATACTAGTTAGAAGCCTGAGATATACCCGGCTATTCACGTTAGACATACATTGTACTCATCTGTGCTGCAATAAATACCAGTAACAGATATCAGCAACGACTGGTATAATTTTGTACTTGCTGTTTGTCTCCATCTCCTAAATCAAGTAAATTGAGACTCCTTGTGATATCTGCATCCATTCCCATTAAGCATACATGAATGACCTCTCTGCAAACTGGCTTTCACTATCAGAATGTGACTGCAAATAAAAATTGATCTTTGTGAGAGGCTACTCTAGAGGTTTGGGTTTTTATGCAAATCAACCAAATTGCCCAATATCAAATAAAAGGACAAGTGTGTGAGAAGCACTGATTAGAGAAAAGGAAGTAATACTTAGACAAGATCCATAAGGGATGGACTATTAAAAACATTGCTGGAAAATAAAAAATGCTGGCATAACCTTTGCCAGGCACAGTGAAAAGGTCCTTAAATAGCACTGTTTGTTGGCTAAAATGGGTTTCAACTTTTAACAGAAGTGATTGACAATGTTTTGATACCATACAGATACTTATTGAAATTAATTCTGAAACTCCAGAAAATTGAATGGGTTTGACAATTTGTCATGAGCTGAATAAATTTACTGTTAATAGATACCATTGAAAATATATATATATTTCAGGGCTTTGTGTCAGTTTTGAGCTGATTCTGACCAAAGCCGTGCAGGTGCATATGAAAACTGGAACTTCAATCTCTATGCATAGTCTGTTCAGTTTTATTTGATGAGCCCACTGGTACATATAAAATGTATATAAACTACAACAAAATTTATGCTAGACTGTTGGTGAACTTTGAAAAAAAAAATCACATTGCACAGCCTGAATACACCCTTTGATCACCAGATTTGGTGTCTGTACTCTGCACAAGATACTGGTAGATATTTGGGATGTGATGCCCTGAAGCTCTCATGGCTGCCTTCTATCCTACACCTCATCTGATAATAAGACATCATATATCTCAGCCAACCACAGTTCCCTTCTATTTCTGGGTATAGGCCAAGCCATAGGGAGGCAAGCTAGACGTCATCTCGCTTGTCTGGGGGCCTGAAGACGACTGGAGCATTTCGTCTGGGGGATTGGGGTCATGCTTACGCTCTAAACCAACGCTGCTGCATGACAACCTCTGATGGGGACACCATTCCTTTGCTTTCAAAGACAGAAAATGGTAACAAACTTGACATACACAGCACACCAAAAACACACAGGTACAATTTGTAATTATCATCTTAGCATGAGAAATCTCAGCATCTCAACAGTCCAAATATGATTTGGGAAAACTGCCACAAGCAAAAATGCAGAACTTGCCTCAAGGTGGTTTTAAAATAAGAAAAAAAAAACCAACAACAAAGGAGTTCATCATCAAATGCATTCGACATGTTACTTGAGTATTAACTGGAAAACTGCTATAGAATCCCAATTCAGACCACTGATATCCCTTTATTTTATATAACACCAACAAAACACACAAAATATTACCTTCTTACTATGTTTAGGGAGCCATGATTTGAAGTATTGCCACAGTAGTTTTCTATTGCCACTGTAACACCATGAATCCCAACAATCCTGGATCTTTGAAATGGCAACATTTTGAACAGCAATACATAACATACAAAGTCTGATCTTGTCTAAATCTTACTCTCACACATACACACATGCACGCATATACCTACATGTGTATGTACACACAATATTTAATATTTTTCCATAGATCAAAACTGAGCAAAGCTCTGTTAAAGATAATAAAAAGTTTTGGTACCTCAAAATTTTCCCTGAATTTCTGTGTTTCAGGTTAAAGTACCTTTCAAATAACTGACACTGTGAGACTTACTCGCCCCAAAGTGCTCTCATTTCTTAGTAATCATGCAATTAACTGCGACCAGCAGCCCCATACGCATAGCGACCAGCAGCCCCATACGCATAGCGTAATGGGGCTTCGCATTGTAGCATTCAGGATCATGACAGATTTAGTATCGCGGGTAATATCAACTTAAAATCCAAAAAAAAATTCAATTTGAAGACTTACCAATTAAGTTGAAGTCTTGAAAACAGGCTTCGGGCAACGTTTGGTTCTGCCAATAGTCCCTTTCTGTTCGAATTGATGACTGAATGTGACTCGGTCGAGAGGACCTTGGGAGAGCTACATACACTGATTACTACGGCCAGCGCATACGCACACATCACATGCGAACAAATTTCAAATCCACGAATGGATAAGATGTTTGTGTGCGCATGCGCTGACCGTCAATTCAGTGTAGTTCTCCCAAGGTCCTCTCGACCGAGTCACATTCAGTCATCAATTCGAACAGAAAGGGACTATTGGCAGAAACAAACGTTGCTCGAAGCCTGTTTCCAAGACTTCAACTTAATTGGTAAGTCTTCAAATTGAAGAATTTTATGGATTTTAAGTTTATATTTACCTGCGATACTAAATCTGTCATGATCCTGAAAGCTACAATGCGAAGCCCCATTTAGCTATGTGTATGGGGCTGCTGGTCGCAGTTAGCTACTCAGTATGCGTATGGGGCTGCACGCTGCTGGTCGCAGTTATCATGCAATAATGGTTTCGTACAATACGTGTATACCTCGCCGCCGTACGGCGGCGGCTCTGGTACGAAACCATTATTGCATGATTACTAAGACATGAGAGCACTTTGGGGCGAGTAAGTCTCACAGTGTTAGTTATATGAAAGGTACTTTAACCTGAAACACAAACTAAGGCAAGGAAATTCAGGGAAACTTTTGAGGTAATACCAAAACTTTATATTATCTTTAATCTCAGTAGTTTTGAGAAACTATAGGCCTGCATGAATGATTTATTTACAGATAAACTCTGCATAAAAATGGGAGAGGGGGAATAATATTTTATAGGCCTTACATGCCTATCTCACCTGCTCCACTCCAACTCTTTCCCAAAACTGCCTCAGCCCCCCCCCCAAAAAAAAAGCAAACAAACACACCACAATCAACTCAAAGATCAACAGCATTTAACATGATGAATGATAGAAAATGCTCATAATTGCTGTAAGCTATTACCATAATAGAGGGTATATCCATATATGTTAACAAATTTGTGCTAGGTCATTGGAGAAAGACAAAATAAAAGCGATGAAGAAGGGGGAATTCAATTGAGTGAGGAACTCTGCATCACTTAGATTCCACAGTTCTTCCATCAAAGGATGCGATGCATGCTAAAACAGTAGAAAAGAAAGCAGAATACCGTCAAACAATGTTTGCAGCACTGCTTGAATCATTCATTTCCCCTCCAACAAGTGCACAGTCTACAGAGTTAGCCTGCATGCAGCAGCACATTCAATCAGCTACATGAAACACACTGACCATGAAATACCGTGGTGCACATTTACGGAATTCACTGAAACTTCAATGAAACCCTCTGAATGAATGCAAATGTTTCCAATTGTATGGTCATTTGACTACATGTATGTCTATTGGGATAACGATAGCATGTGTACAAGTTATGTTGCTAGCATGTGTACAAGTTATGTTGCTAGCATGTAATGAGTATTGCCCTTGTGTCCTGTCATTAGTAAAACTACCTGTAATTCCATTAGCTAGCAACAGGATACAGCATCAAGTCATCGGTTCACTGATACTGTCAGGGCTGCAAAACGGAAGAAAAGGAAGGCTGAAAAGTGTTGGTTGAAAACTAGGAAAGACAGAGATTGGAATAGTTACAAGTCAGAACGTAATTCCATGCTGTATTTGTTAAATAAAGCCCGCCGAAAGTATCACAATGATTTAGTCATGGAAAACAAAGACGACCAAAATCGTTTGTTTCACATGGTGAAGTCTTTGTTGAATGTAGCTAATAAGCAACCTGTAATACCACAGCACACTGACAAACACGCCTTTGTGAATGACTTAGGCAAGTTTTTTCATGACAAAGTAATGAAAATTCATGTCGACATTGAGTCAAGACTGAATGTGCTGAGCAAATCATTCACAGATTCTGTTCAAGAGACCTCACACAGTGCACCAATGTTTACAAGCTTTAAGCCACTCTCAGAGCATGATGTTGAGAAACTCATATCTAAGCTCAGTAAAAAGTCGTGTGCATTAGACCCAATGCCCACAAAGATTCTCTTACAATGTGATGCCGCACTGATTCCTGTGGTAACGTCCTTAATTAATCTCTCCTTAGCAACTGGTCAATTCCCCTCACAGTGGAAACATGCTTTAGTTAAACCCATTTTGAAGAAGGCTGGTCTACAACGTAGATATGGAGTTTTGTAATCTGCGGCCTGTGAGTAATTTGAAGTATGTATCAAAGTTGGTTGAAGGTGCTGCCCATCAGCAAATTGTTGATCACCTTAATGTTAATTCACTTCTGCCTTTTAACCAGTCGGCTTACAGACAATACCACAGTACTGAAACAACATTGTTAAGAATTAAGAGTGACATATTGATGGCTATGGACAATCAGAAAGTAACCATATTGCTTTTACTAGATCTGAGCAGTGCTTTCGACACCATAGATCATTCTCGCTTAGTGGAATCACTGAATACTTGCTTTGGCATTGATGGTGTTGCTCTGAAATGGATTAAGTCATACTTAGTAGATAGATATCAACAGATCGATATTGATGGTACTGTTTCTGATTTCTTCCCAGTGCCCTCTGGAGTCCCACAGGGGTCTCGGCTGGGCCCTCTGTTCTTTACTTTGTACACAAGCAATCTGATCAAAAATGTGTATGATAAGTTTCCTGGTGTATCCTGTCACTGCTACGCAGATGACACACAGATGTATTTGTCGTTCACACCTGACGCACTTGCTCAGCAGCAAAGCGTCACTAAAATGGAAATATGTGTTAATTATGTACGTGAATGGATGCTGCTAAACAAACTCATGCTAAATGACAGTAAGACTGAACTGTTATTGATTGGCACATCCAAGCAAATATCTAAACTTTCTTTTGATGGGATATCGGTTGGAAGTTCTGTCATAAAGTCATCTTCCACTGTTAGGAATCTTGGAGTGTGTTTTGACACGCATCTGAACATGGAAGCACACATCACAAATGTGTGTAAATCATCATACCATATGATATATAACCTTAGACGTATCAGGAAATATTTTGATGAAAACAGTATGAAAATGATTGTCCAAGCATGTATTGTTAGTAAATTGGATTATTGTAATGGGTTATTATATGGACTCCCTGATTCTCAAGTTGGGCGCCTGCAGCGAGTCCAAAACTCCTGTGCAAGGCTTATTTGTAACAAACCTAGGTTTTCAAGGATTACTCCTCTTCTGAAAGATTTACACTGGCTTCCGATTCGTAAACGAATATTGTTTAAGATTTTGTTGATTGTGTATAAGTCACTTATCGGTCAAGCCCCCAGTTACATATCCGAATTATTAGTGTTTAAATCTCATCGACATACTCATAATTTGCGCAGTTCTAAGGACACTCTTCTTTTACAGATTCCAACATGTAAAACAAAAGTAACATTGGGAGACAGAGCATTTGCCTGTGCAGCTCCCAAACTCTAGAATGATCTACCACTAGAAGTCTGGAAATCCCCAACAGTAGCAGTCTTTAAATCACGACTCAAAACACATCTCTTCTTTTAACTGTTCGTTATTATCAAGCACATCAGAAGCTTTTGCAGCGCAGAAGAATATATGTCTATAGGTTTTGCGCTTTATAAATTGATATTATTATTATTATCTGTCATCACATGTTGATGTGGAAGACTTTGATTCTGCTCCTCCCCCTCCCCTTCTCTTACTTTTTTTTTTTTAGCTTTCCCTCTTTCTCTCTGGGTGTTTAAACAGGTCTGACACAACCACTGATAGCATATAAACACAATTCAGAAATCACTGTTTTTGTTACTTTGCAATCTGTGGCTGAATATTTGAAGAGTTTGTTCGCAAAAACCGATAAGTCCATATTTGCCAAATGGAGATATTTGCGTTTAAAGGTCAAGAAAAATAAAGAGAATAATAAGAACATTTTTGCTTCTTTTGACCATAACTTCAAAAATGCACCTTTATACGTAGTGACCAATCTGTATGTCATTTAAGAGGTATTATTTTGTACTTTATGACAGAGACCGTACTTTAAAATCTTCAAAAATGGACTTATCGGTTTTTGCGAACAAACTCTTCATTTGCTATCTTCTTTACTTGTCAAAATTCACAGAATTCACATACACTATACTCTTTCATTCTGGCTCCCTTACTCCACATGGCATCTCTGCAATTCTCTGTTTCTACAATTATTTTTTATATATCTTGTGTAGAGACATTTAAAGCTTTGGTATAGTTTTGGTTGAGATGGGATTCAGGTTTCCAGCTTTTTTCATATGATGAGAAACCTCTAATGAAATATAAAATAGCATGCAATTCTATGAGGGATTTTTTGAGTGTAGCGCCCAACCTTGCGCAGCTCCTCACATCGTGCTCTTGTACTGTGACATGGTTTGTGTGGTTTTAGTGGAACCTATTGGGTCAAAATATCACCATCGTTGTAGTAATAGCCCAGGATCTTCCTAGACCCTCAGGAAACTATGGACAGCATCGCGTCTAGACATCCTGACGTTGGATTTGTGATCCTTGGTGATTTGAACGATCTGGATGTTGCACAGATTCTTGCTGACAAGCAATTTAGACAGGTGGTGGACAAACCGACGAGAGGAACCTCAATCCTGGACAAAATCATAACAAATTTCAGCAATCATTATTCTTGTCCTAGGGTTGTACCGCCACTGGGCGCAAGTGACCACTGCGTTGTACTGTGGACACCAAGCAACATGTCCTCTAAGGAACCCCTCATCCGTCAAAAGCGAACCACCAGGCCAATGAGAGATAGTGATATCAGACAGTTTGGCAGGAGGTTGCTCAATTATGACTGGACAGATCTGTTTCAGGCTGAGGATGTGAATGAAAAATGTAACATTCTATATTCAGTGCTCAATCCTCTAATCGACAAGCATTTCCCAGCTCGAACTGTCACATTGTTCAACAAAGACAAAGTGTGGATGACATCAGCTATCAAAGATTTGATAAACCAAAGACAAATAGCATACGCAGAAGGAAACCATGCTGAATGGCGACGGCTTCGCAACCGTGTACAGAGAAGCATTGCCACAGCTAAACACGACCACTATATAAACAAAGTTAAAAAGATGCAGATGACCAATCCTTCCTCTTGGCACCAGCATATCCAGGCTATGAGCGGGAGACAGAAAACAACCCCACTCATCAGAATAGATGGAATTTCTGCAACGGACCTGACATCTACGGCTTCGGCAATAAATGAAGCATTCGTCGATGTCACAGCTGACATCCCAAGACTTGACACCACAACCTTACCAGCTTATCTCCCAGCTAGGAAGCCTTGTCCTGTTGTACATCCCTGGCAAGTCCATCGGGAGCTAAAGCTTCTAAAAAGTAATAAAGCTCCCGGGCCCGATGGTATTTCGGCGAGACTGATCAAGGAGTTTGCCTACGAATTGAGTGTCCCCCTCACAGATATCTTCAATGCATCTTACCAGCAGGCATTTATCCCTGATGTATGGAAAAAAGCGGTGGTTTTTCCAGTCCCCAAATCGTCCCCAGCGTCAGTGAAAGATCTGAGACCCGTGTCCTTAACTGATCACTTTGTCAAAATAGCAGAAAAATTCATTACAAAATGGGCTATGGATGATATGCTCCCATTTATTGATCCCTCTCAGTATGGAAACCAAAAGCATGTGTCAACTGCTCACTACCTGGTTAGTTTACTACATGAGATACAAAAGAATGTCGATAACCCAAGATCCCTGGCAACCATTGTAGCAACTGATTTCAGTAAAGCGTTCGACAGAATAAGTCATAATATCGCTATAACTAAATTACTTCGCATGAATGTACGCGAAAGCGTTGTTGCCTGGATCTGTAATTTCCTCACATGTCGTGTTCAGTGTGTCCGTTATCGTAATGCGAGGTCTCCATGGTTGGACGTGCAATCAGGCGCTCCTCAGGGTACCCGACTAGGCCCGATATTATTTCTTGCTGTTATTAATGATGCCTGCCAACAATCAGATATCCCATATTGGAAATACGTGGACGATTTGACTCTCGCTGAATGTAGGGCCATCGAGTCAAATAGTTGTATTCAGCTTGTTATAAATGATCTTGTGAAATGGGCCCAGACAAATGGAATGAAACTGAACCCTCGGAAATGTATCACTATGAATGTCTCTTTTGTCCGTAATCCACCTGCTATTTCACCTATTCAGATAAATGGCGAAAATTTTGTCAATCATGAATCAGTTAAACTTCTTGGTGTTATGATCCAACATGACCTTAAATGGTCAGCTCAAGTTGAAAAAATGTAAAACAGGCAAACATGAGACTCCACATGCTCAGGATATTGAAGGGCTTTAACCTGCCTACAGCGGACTTAGTCAAGGTTTACACAGCATACATCAGGCCAGTCCTAGAATACTGCACCATTGTTTGGAACTCAGGATTGACAAAGAAACAAAGTGAAGAAATTGAGAAAATACAAAAACGTGCATGTCGTCTCATGCTTGGCCCCTCATTTGTAAATTACACAAATGCTTTGACTGTTTGTGATTTACCACGGTTATGTCAACGCCGTCTAAAATTGTGTCAGAAATTTGCAGTTCAGTTGAATTGCCCACGATCACGATTTGCTGATTGGCTCCCACACACTAGATTGGAGGCACATGGACGCAATCTACGTAGTAAAAACTTGTTCAGTGAATTTAAGTGCAGAACAAGCAGGTACCGCAACAGTTCTCTTCCATATATTACAAGACTTTTAAATAGTAATCTGTGAAATAATTTTTGTATTGTTGGAGTAGAGCAAGGGAGGTGTACATTATGCACGAAAATAATTGTAGGTGTTTTTTGTAGTCGTCATCTTGGATGAAGTTGGCGATGATGGCAATGATAGTGTTTAATCACCTATCAATGTTTGTTTTGTGTGTGAGTTTTTTGTTAGAGTTTTTCATACTTGAAAGGTATGTGAGCGCTGTGATATTTGGATAGTTATATTTCATCTGTCAGGCATTGCCTGTGTGTTGTTAAGATTGTAATATTTTTTATAAGGAGGGAACAGATATGGATTGTATAATGTTTTTTTGGTTATAAGTTTGTGGCTAGGAATTTGGGGATAGATCTGGGTCTCTAAGAGTTTGAGAATTTGATTTGAATTTTGATATTTATATGCTTATCATATGATATTGTGGTCGTTTTTTTCTATTGAGAAAACGAGATCTGATTTGGCTGATTACCCCCGACAATTTTGAGCAGTTTATCTAAAGGTTAGTGTAGGAGATTTGTATAGTTTATAGTTTCTCTCTTTTTTCTTTTCTTTCTTTTTTTTTTTTTCTTTGGTAAAAAAAGTTGCCAACTGTAAGTTGATAGTAATGTAAAAGGTAGATAAGTATATTGTTAATTTATGTAGTATTTGAATATTTGATTTAAAATTTGGTAAGAGTTATTTTTATTGTTGATGGGGCACATTATGTTATGTTATTATATATACACATGTGTACATACAACCGCAGGTTTTTTTTTTGTGTGTCTTTTCATACTCTAAATCAATTGTTTCTTTTTCTCTGCTGTAATTATTTATGTGTAATCAGTTGTTGATGGAATATTGTATTTTGAAAGAGAATTGTATTTGTAGTAACGAATATGAAATAAGGCTTATTTGTTTTGGATAGATTGTTTAATGTGAATGACTATCGTATTGTATTGTTTTGTTTCGTTTGTATATTTACATCAAGAACACGCAATTCAGCCTCTGGGCTGCTATGTATCTTCCTTTTGATGAAATAAACCAATATCTATCTATCTATCTATCTATATTTGAAGAGTTTGTTCGCAAAAACCGATAAGTCCATATTTGCCAAATGGAGATATTTGCGTTTAAAGGTCAAGAAAAATAAAGAGAATAATAAGAAAATTTTTTGCTTCTTTTAACCATAACTTCAAAAATGTACCTTTATATGTAGTGACCAATATATCATTTAAAAGGTGTTATTTTGTACTTTATGACAGTGACCGTACTTTAAAATCTTCAAAAATGGACTTATCGGTTTTTGCAAACAAACTCTTCATTTGATGAAAATTGTTTTTGAAATGGCTGAGATATCCAAAACAAAGTGATTCTAATAAAAGGTGGGGCCTACCTTTTATTAGAAATGCTTTTTTTTTCTTAACTTTGTTTTTGGATATCTCAGCCAATATAAACCCAATTTTCATTGAATAAACTTTGAAATCATCTAAGAATTGTATGCTCTGTGATGTTTCATATCAAAGTGGTTTATTGATATCTTGCAAAAAAAAAATTAAAAGCTCAATTCTCACCTCAATCAATAGTATGTGGATGAACTCAGCTAGAAAAAGTAAGATTTGCATGCATTCTAAATCCAAACTTACCTCCTCTGGATCAGAGTCTACCATCAGACTGTTCTCAATAATATTTTGTTTAGCTCCTCCTTTCCCAGACATGACTGAGGGCAAAATGTGAATCCTTTCTGAATGAAGAAATGTATTTCACTGGTGAGAAATGGGAGGATTTTCGCTGTTTTGTACACTGAATATCCTCTACATTCAAAACAAGTGCAAGAAGTACAAACATCCCCTTAAGGTAATGCGGCAAAATGTCAGCATGAAAATGCATGTACAATGAAACACAACATGGACCAGACAACCAAGTTTGTGATGTTTGTATGGAAGTGGTCACAACTGTCCAACTACTGCAAATGACAAGGCCACAGGTGGGTCTTAAAAACTCAAACTGTTGGTCCAGTTTAATGCTGCATGTAACTCTCCCACATCAAGCTCTTCTCATGACTTTTCTCCCTCTTTGGTGCATCAATCCCAGCACTGAGAAACGACTGCTATGAATGGCAGTGGATGGTGTTACATTGAAGCAAATGACAACTCTGCACACTGAACACTGAATGAACTGGGGGCTGCAAAGTTCCTGTCAATGGAGTAACAACATTGCTGTAGTCAGAATTTCTCCTCAACAAGACTGTCTCGATGATGGCATATCCATCTCTGAAAAGGAGGTGGTGGTGTAAGTTGGTCACTAGAATATAAAAAAGAACATCTTCAACCTAAAGCAAAATCATCCAAATGCAAGACAGAGAACATAAAAAATGATCTATCTCACAGTTTATAGCTTTGTGTATTAATGCCGTTGTTTGCATGACATTGGTCGCTATCAACAAGTCAAGTAGGTGAATAGCAAGTGGAGGAGAGTGAGAAAGGGTTGTGCTGATACGGTACACAGTGTGCCAAATCGGAGAGATGCAGGCGCAGACTATCAACAGACTCGAGATGAGTGTGTAGAAGGGAGAGGAGAGAGATGGAGAATGATGAAACCTGAATCTGCATCCACGTCCAACGATGGCCCTCTACCCAGGCTATGGATTCATTACGACACGACGTGCATCTATGTGCATGAGCAGCAGTACTACAAATTGTACCTTTACCCTGCCAGCAATGTTGGAGGTATAGTCTGCCTATCCAGCCCCCTGCATTCTCTCACAAATGTCAAGTTTCACACACACACACACACACACACACACACACACACACACACACAATCACACACAATATAATTTATACCAGTGAATCCTTTACTCTATGCAATGTATCAGATAGGAATCTAAGATATTGGAAAAGCATTCACTACAATTATATCATTGCCACTGTTTGTGTATCGTATCAATATTATGACAACAAAACTTTGTTAATTCCATCAAGTTCTGAAAGCCTTAATGTTACACCCCTGCAACTATAGTATACTATCAAAGTGAAAATATCTGATATCTTTGTCTTTCAGACCTAAAGATGTACAATCAGCATTTACAATGTACATTATGTTCTGAATAAAAGCATTGATTTCATGTGAAACTCGGTACATAATGCACAATCTGTATTATAAACCAATAAGACAAGATGAACACTGCCTTCAGAGTTTCACTGTAACTTCAAGACCAGCACCATTCCATGCTCATGTGTTGACACAAATTCTAATGCCATGCCCTTCCATTAGAAAGGATGTCATACCTATGTTTTTGGCCTACGTGTGCCAGATTGATTTCTACTCCAAGGGGTTAGCCTTTCATCAAGACAAGACGGCTCTGAGTTTTATCCCCCAAAACAATCACTGACATAGAATTAGCCAGGACTCTCGTCTATTCACATGCTAGCTTAGACTGGAATGTGCAGTCTACTGGGCTCTGTCATGACTGACGATGTAACTCAAATGGTGACCTGGATCACTCCCAACCAAGGGTTGATTCGAGCCTTGACCTTTATCACACAAATTACATGCAGATTCATTTACAATAATCATAATAATACACTCACAGATCTTCATCATAAATAAATGAACCCTTAAGCCCTTTTTACACTTGTGTTTCTTAACCCCAGACTTTCTCTGACCCAGGACTATCGTTAGTCCCGTACCAATTTTTTCAGCTTTTTACACTGGCCAATTAGTCCCGTACTATCTATTGTCCGGGGCTAAGGAGAAAACTGACCTTTTTACACTCGTATTTCTTAGCCCCGGACTTTCCAAACCACATGAATATTCATGATTACGCTGTGCACTGTACACGTACACGCACGCACCGGCAGCACTTGATTACCTCGTTTCTGATTGGTCAGTGGGGGTCGGACTTCGTCTCCGTCGCTTAGCCTCGGATTATTTTTTCGTTCTGTTTACACTCACTTGCTTGGCACCGCAATTGCGGTGCTAACCCTGCTATTTTGCACGGCCAGATAGTACGGGATTATCGGTGGGGCTAGCCCACTTTGGCAAAAACGAGTGTAAACAGAAAGTGGGCTAAGGATAGTCCTGTACCAACGGTGGGGCTAAGGCCCCCCCCCCCCTTAGCCCCACAGTTGGTATGGGACTAAGCAAAAATTTACAAGTGTAAAAAGCCCTTTAGATGGTCTATTTTCGAGGGTTCTAGCAGGAGTTTCCCCTCTTTTTATTCCTATTTAGAGAATAATAATAGGATTCATTAACTTCAATAAAAACTTAAATCTTAATCATGATGTCTCATTCAGTAAACTTAATCATATCAGGTCTATGAACAAGCAAAAATATAACTCAATTTGGGCATGAAAACAGAAATAAAATCCTATTCTATAATTACAGTTGTACAGCTAATTGGACAAATTTATGGTTTTCAAGGCATAACAGAAGGAAGAGCATTTACACATTTCCCTGTCAAAGACGATCTTGTCAGATACTTCAAAAAGGCCATGTAAGCATTTTCTCAAGCAGGATAGTTATTTTTTAAAATACGAGAAAGCTAAAATAAATCTTGTAACTCCTATAAACCATGGAGTCTACAAACCGTCCTTTCAATAAGGTACAACCCTCCCTCATTCTATTCTACCATATCATCCAATGATATAACTGTATTTACAGAGCACATTTTTAAACCATATTCGGTCAGCATCATTTTGGTAGCTTGCTTGAATTCCTTTGATGACTTTCTGTAATGTAGGTGTAATTTTTCAGCACCTGGATCATGTCCCATCTGCACAATTACTGTACAATGTTTTGATAACCAAACGTAGTTATCATTTTCAACTTTGGGCTCTGATTTAAAAAAAAAAAAAAAAAAAAAAAAAAAACTTCTTGAGGAGTTTGCCAGTAAAATCAAAACAGTGTCACTAAATGTACAGCTACAGACATGGAAAAATATAATTTGAGAAAATATATGATACAGTGGAAGCCAACTTTTCATTACTTGTGATGATACTGTTGTGTCACACTAATACTCAGGAACATCTGTATAGTCCTGCTTTTGAATACTCAAATCTGATGAAACATCAAACATGGAATAATTTATTTCCATATGATATGCTGTTTGATGAATAACTGCAATTTTAATTAAAACTTAACGAGAGTTTACACAGAGCCACTGATTCCTGTGATTCCTCTCTACCTCAGCCACGATACAACCTAAAGGAAATTTTCCACATCCTCATTATTCAAAGGGGGATGTTAGTTCCTTTTTACAGAGGCATGTACATCAAATAAGAGGACACGTGTTATAATCAAACTGGTCCTTCTACATTATGACCAAACCACATCTCTGTTGAATGATGTACACAACCAAACACAAACAGCACCTGGTAAATTCCTCGCTTCTTTGGACGCATGTTGCAAGTCAGAGTGATGAGTTATGCTTGAAATGCCAACTTCAATGAAATCATCAGTTGCACGAATCCTGGAGGTGGAGAACCCGTAAAATCTCTCTGTGAAAGTCTACAGGAGTGGGAACAGTGCTTCAGTAACAGTTGGTGATTGAATAGTGTATCACATCCTAGAAAATACAGCAAGACTGCAAGCATTGAAGTTGAAAAATAGAGACAATGTTCTTGTCCTGCCTCATTCAAGAAGTCTTCAAGGAGAATGCACAAATGAATATCACAGTTTCCTGATCATGCAGCTTGAGATCTGCTCAGTAAGGCAGACGAATGGAACACTATATTGTACATCAGATCCACTGTCTACACTTGCGACTCACCAAGCAAGATTTTATTTGGTCTTGACACCCTGCTTATAACTGGAAGTTTATCAAAGTGCTAAAATCATCTGACATCAAACTCCTATCAGAGGAAGGGAATATCTTGTGTGGACTCTCCCTGAGGGCTCTTGGGACAGGGTGGCCCAGTTGATTTGGACTTCAAACTGATAAAGAAATTTACACAGGTGATGAATGATAGCTCTGCTAAACTTGATACTACAACCTACAGACAAATTCCTACATGAGTTATATCATTTCATGTCACAACACAAAAATCACATCTATCTGACAGGTTAATGAGAAAACTAAAGGGCTTAAACACATTTCACTATCAATGAGTAAATGAGCATGATTTTAAGACAAAATGAGTTTTTGATATACAATTAATATATATGTCCGTTTTATTTCTAATCTGGCAAAATTAGACTTTTATTTCAAATGCCTCACTGTAGTGTACCCATCACTACCATTTGTATTCCTTATAAAATTCTTTTTTTTTAATTAGTGAACCTGTAATACTTTTTATTATCATCTTCATTAATTTCTTTGCATCACTTCTTTCTTTCATATCATATAATTTTGTACAAAAGGCAGCACAGAAATCTTTCTGAGGGTTAAAAGTCAAAATGACCCATGGGATGGATTGTAACAAATGTACCAGGTTATGCCAGCATTTGCTATCTATCTTCCTGGGGGAAAAAAATGTTGAAATACATCACTGTCTTTGGAACAATGACAAAATATCTATGAAAAGGTAAAAAAAAAAAAAAAAATACTTCAAGAAAAAACATTGTGTCAGTTTTTGCACCCAACACAGACTGGCACTGCCATATCAGCAAAGATATAAACGTAAATAGGTGAAGAGCATCGTTTAAGTACAATATCTGAAGTACTTCAGTACACACTTCAGATGGCTCATCAAATGCAACTTACACACCATGATATATTCTGGGCCTAAGTTTGGAACACAGAATTAGAATGACTGTGCTTTTTATGTTTTGATGCTTTAAAGGACAATTTCACCTTCATAGACATTGTGGGTTGAGTGAATGCAGCAATATTAGTACAACACATCAGTGAGAGTTTGAGCAAAATCGGACAATCCGTTTAAAAGTTATGAATTTTTGAAGTTTCTGCTCAGTCACGGCTGGATGAAAAGACTATTATAGCTTGTGATGTCACATGAGTATAACGATATAAAGAAAGAATAAAGAAAATTCAAGATATTTCCATTTTTCTCGCATTACAAAAGAACACTCGACTTCTCTCTTTCAGAAGGCAAGGGGAATAATATTACCCTTAACATATGTCAGTAGCAAGTCAAAGAAATGTGCACTTTATTCAAAAAGTAAAGTTTTGTGAAATTCTCTTTTTATTTTCCTTATATAGTTGTACACATGTGACATCATACACTGTTGTAGTCTTCTCTTCCAGCAGTGACTGCGCAGATACTTAAAATATTTGTGACTTTTGAATGGATTGTCCAATTTTCCTCAAACTGTCACTGATGTGTTCTACTAATATTGCTGCATTCTCTCAATCCTTATGTATATGAAGGTGGACTTGTCCTTTAATAAACTCAAAATTTTATGACTTAGCTGGGGCCAGGGCCAGAGGAGTTACTGAAAGGGGTACTAATAATCACTTCTGGTACAGAAAAAAAGATTTAAGATTTCTTGACTCTGGGTCTTTGTTCCCCCCCCCCCCCCCCCGTGTCCTTGGGCGCCTCCACATGGGGAATGGTAAATTGCTCACTTGAGCTAAATCAAAACATTTTCTTGAGTTAAATCACAATAATCAATCAATATGACTGTGACTCGTCAGAGCTTTTCTTGCATGTTATGTTACAATAAAGTAACTTCTTGCCACGTTACCACTACTGTCAAGCAATGTACCCTAGTACAGCCCCGGCGATACGGTGCAATTAACTCACTGACGAAGAGGCCAAAGCTTTTGAATTCATAATGGTCATCAAAGCACTGTGTGGAGGGAAGGACAAGAAAATCTCCAAAGTTCACCTCCTCGTATCTCCCTTATTTTACTACCAAATCCCTAAAAATTTCACACATATATCTAATATGGATTTATCATCCTTTATATGATTTTTGGGCAAAAATGCTGATGTATCTTTTTCAAGATATGTGTGTTTTTCAGTTTGAGTCGACCGTGGGAAAGGGTTACGCTTATTTTCAGGGCATAAGACTGCGCCTGCATGAATATGCATTTGATTAACATATTGCTAGTCTGTATACACCAGACTCACTACCTGCGAAGTTTCGTGTTTGCGCAAATTAGTAGTTAGGTGAAAATAGTTACGTTCAGACGGGAGCCCTTAACTTCGAAGTTAGGAAACTTCGAGGTTAGAGCTTGTAGTTAGGGACCGTGAAGACGCACTCGTAGTTAGCAAACCTCGAGGTTTGCTCGATGTTTCGAGCCACGAGAAATCTTATGGTTAGCGCTCTAACTACAAGCCGCGGGGGGTCCCCACTCGTAGTTAAGCACCGTGTGGACACAAAAAACAACGAGCTCGAAGTTAAGAGTGACCTCGCCGTAAACTCCAGCCCCCACAATTTCCCTCTGCTTCCGGGTCAACCTCCCAAACGTACACCACAAATACACTACACGTGAAAAACCTATGACGCACGACACAACAACATCATCTTTTCTTCCCATGCGCTTGATCTCTGAAACTGAACACGTCGAACTCGCTACCGTATTCTATATTCCTCTCCGACGCTAAAAAAATGTTTCCGATGAATATCTTCATCAAGGCATAAAGTCATCAGTGCAGTGCTATCTCTGCATACCATGACAGAGAAAAAGAGTACCTGTAAGGGAGTCCGACAGGGTTGGACTATGGAATAAATAAGACGCCTTGTTAGCAGTGTGGGCTGAAACTTCCGGTTTTGTGGTTTTAACATCGAGTGGGACCCACTCGTAGTTACGGGGGGGGGGGGGGGGCAGAAGCTTAACCTCGAGGTTAGGGCCTGCCGTCTGAACGTAACTAATAAGAGCAAAAAGACAACCTAATCCTCCTGCGCATGCATTCTCTACTGGTCAGTGCACGCTTAGCCAATCAGCGGTGTCAGGTTCGGCGCAATGGGACAGGGTTTGGTTTTCGGTCCACAGGGTGGTGAGTGGGCAAGAGAGGAACCCTGCAATGCACTTCAACTGTTTCATGCAGCACGTAAACTGATACATCGGACTGCGTATGCTTATGCTATGGATTTTATGTGGGTCACAAGTGACAGTGATCTCATTTTTTTCTGGACATAACCGTGCCCCAAATGATACAGAAAAGATATTTGGAACACAGTATGGATATACTACCCTAAGTCATATAACGAAGTTTCATTTTTGGGCAATGAAGGAAAATGTCAAAAATAAACACTTGTTTTGATACCAAATTTTCTGTTTTGGAAGCTAAGTTTCCACATTATTTTCACAGGTTTATCCTCAATAAAACCCAAAATAACTAACACTGCGAGTTAGAGAATAGTTTCTTCTTCAATTTGCTGTATAGATTTACAGCTGTAATCATTTGATGGCTTCTGAGGTGAGATATTGCGATTGTCCTGCAACACTTCCCCAGCGGTTTTGCGTACACAAGCTGTCTACTTTATGCAAATGAGGCTTCAAGGTCATATGCTTTTGGCGAATTAATTGCACTGTATCGCCGTGCCTGAGTACAGTTTGCACAGATCATCAGACATCACCCTCATATACTAAAATTGTGAGAGAATTGCTCAGTATTTTAGTAGTAGTAGCCATGATAACAAATCATGGGCGTACATACTCGAGCAGTATGTATGCCCATGATTTGTTATCATGGCTACTACTAAAATACTGATCAATTCTGTGCTTATTTATGTCGATGTAGGGCAATTTGTCAGTCAGTTGCAATGAAAACATCTCGACGAAAGAATTTCATGAATTTGAATAATGATCGGCAATGTTCTGCTTTAAAAAAGAAATATGTGTACTGTGTACCATTCCTGTTAAATATAGCGGCAATATCATTAATGAATTAATACCAAACTGGCACCATAGGAAACTGGTATAGCATATCATGTCCCGTCATAAGTCCTTGCTTAGGTGACACGAGACCCAGTTTGTTTATATCTCATGATGTTTGGATGGAGGGGGCACTCCCTGTAAATGTTCACATATCTAGGAACTATCAAGCAAGCAGGTGTAAGTGTCCCCTCATTCCAAGTCCCCGCTGGGGAACTCATATTCTGCCTGCATTTTGGATGTTCTTGACCAAGATACCATCTCTTCAACATGGATATGCTGCACTCTTGATGTGTTTCCTTCATGAATTAGCCTACATTCCAAGATAACCTCTTTTTTTAAAACCCTTTCACTCTTTCACAGGTGAATCAAGTTTGGAATAGTAGCAGGAATCCTTGGTATGATAGTCCAAACGGTGACAAGACCGTACGTATCTCAAATCATGAATTTTCAGGGGCTAAAACCTGTTTCATTTTTGCTACATGACATTTATGTTATTGAAATTAATGAAATTCTTGAGTCGAGTTGTTTTTATTTCAACTAATTGACAAACTGCTCTATATCAACATAAATAAGCACCATATTAATCAGCATTTAGTAGCAGCCATAATAAAAAATCATGGGCATACACACTTGGGCAGGATATGAACCTACAACCTCCTGATCACTGGACAGATGTCTTACTATTGTATCCACAAGACCACTGAGCGTCCGCTGACAGCCAGTGCTGGTTCTATTCCTTATAGCATGCAGCAGGTACTGCATATTTGTTCAAATAATTAATTTCTTTTATTGAGAACTTTGTTTTTATGGCAACTGATTGACAAATTGCCCTACATCGACATAAATAAGCAGCTAATTGCAATTTAACAATATCGTCGCCGGTCACACGAACCGACGAATCCCTCAGGTTTGCGTAAGAATGACGATTCGAGAAAATCGCGTTTGAAGTTAACCCATTTTTGACTTATGGTTGCTACACTTTCATGTCTATAATTTCCAATTATTTTTGTAGCACATCAGACTTCAATTCTTGCTCTAACTTGTGAAGTTTTTATCATATTGTATTGTTAACAAATAAGCGGGAAATCGTCAAAGAGCTGCATGCATGTATTTTCGGTCTGCAAAGAACGTTGTCATTTTCCATGTGTGTCCATATGTACATGTACATTGAGCGTTGTTATTGTCAACGCATGTATTACATAGTACGCGCACTGTGCACGCGGTCAATGAACTGTTGAATCTCAAAAACTACACGCAAGTCAATGCGCACTGATTCGTCGGTTCGGTGACCGCGCGTACTAGTTTTCTAGTACGCGCGGTCACCGAACTGTCGAATCGCCTGATTGTTTAACACACGCGTCTATGGGGAAAACAAATAATTTTCATAAATGGAATTACATGCTTCTACAAAAGTGATAACTAGGTAAAAATTACACCGAATTACACACTGAGAATTTCAGAATATGTACATGTAGTATGGAATGTCTACTATCGAAATGATTGAAAATCTCAAAATCGAAAATTTGACCCAAAATCGAGTGATTCGTCGGTTCGTGTGACCGGCGACGATATTTCAAAATATAACTTACTTTGTATCCTTACTCTATCTAAAACCAATACTCAGTAGCCCACAAATATTCTTTTTTTCAAGATACACACTTGCTGTGAAATAGGTGTACATGTATACACACTGAAGCCTGCAAGGCAGTGACATCATCAACTCATTTCACCATTTTCAAGAAATACACCTATTTCGTGTTTAATTTTCACATTATATTGACCTAATATTCTTGAAATTGAACGGTAGTTTAGTTCGAAAGAGCTGCTTCAAGGTTCAAGGTATGTTTGGTTGACAAACTTGAACATGCCATGACGTTCACTTTTAACACATTTCAAAAGGAATTATGTCACCATATCTAAGGAAGGGGGGAAAATAGTAAAAATGAACTCTCAGCTAACATCTCTGTATGGTAGTAAAGTGCCAACAGGGTAATAGTGTTCAACCTGTCTCTACAGTGAGTCCTCAAGTCATCCTGTAATCTAGTCCCTGATTACTTAAATTTGTGCTTATCCCATGTGTTGAAAGAGTTCTGATCAAAGCCACTGTTCTGGTAAAATAAAACACCAGCCAACGACTCAAAACACCTGAGAGATACAGTAAGCATTTTTACAGGCATGAGAATAGGATATCAGCGCTCTATGGGTGCGTTCGAGCACTCTTCTCAAGTCAAGTGAACTGTACCGTACCGTATCCGCGCCAGAGGAGCGCTCAACACTCCTAAAGTGTACCGTACCATACTGTACCATGCCAAAGGTGGACCACTTCCCGATGTGCTCCAAAAGCGTACCAAAAGCGTACCAAGAGTTCCCTGTAAAGCATGCGCGTATGCGCATGAATACGCATACGTCACAATGCGAAAACATCATTCTCTTTGTTCGGGACAGCTGTTGGTAGTTCAAGCGCCAGATGGATGACATTCTTCCTAAAAAATGCGTGACCTTTTCTAAAAATAACTTAATAAATATAACACAGTTCGGTACGGTACGCTTTGGTTCAGTTCGCTTTGGTTTGCTTTAGAGCGCTCGAACACACCCTTAAGTTACACTGTGCCACTTCTTTCTGCATTCTGCTAACTTTACATAATTCCCTCTCTGAATCTTTTATCCATCTTTTAACAACTCAAAATACATTGTACAAATATTGTACTATGAAAAACATTCCATTCACAATTACATGGCTCTATAAAACAATCACACACACACAACTGACTTGCTCGTCAAGCTTTCATCTCTACCCTGTCAGCTGTCCAACAGATTCTATCACTCCAGCATCCTAGATAATAGAAAGTGCTTGGATAACATCCAATCTCAAGCTGTACCAAGGACTCTTTGAGCCTTTTCTGAATGCAAGATATCTCTCCTAATTTTGTGTTGAATGCCATTATATCAGGCAATACAGGCTTCTGCATGATGCAAAATGCCCAAAATGATATATTTATACTTTGTGTCTTAGAAAACACGGAAAAACAAAAACCCATTAACTCTTTATGTGCTACGGTGGAAACCCTGTGTGCCACATTATTCTGCAACACCAATGTTGTCATGCTTTGAGAAAACATTGTTTTTTCAAATCTATGTTACTTCAATAGATTTCTGTTAAGCTGGACGTATAATAAGTAAAGCAGAAAAAGCGCCAAGCTTTGCTTTGATGTAAATTGTACAGTTTGTATGACAAAAGTTTTTCTTCAAATGACTAATAGCTAAAACTGTAAAGGCATGACTTCTGCACACAAAACCATGACAGAAACTTAGAATTAACATGCAAATCCAGTATGTAACACCACTTTATAGTCAATCACCGCATAAAATGCAAGCTATATGTGAGAGGATTGGAAGCGCGAGAAATGCTTTCATTGTACTGCAGCATATGGCAATCTATTGATCGGTTTGAGCAGGTTTGTGCGTTTGAGCAGAATATGCGAAGTCAGCACGCCATCGACTCCAGTCGATCGGACGTGCAAACATGGAACATAAATGGTTAAGGATAATAAAAAAAAAGAAGGTATGATGATATTGTGTCTTACATGTTACTTTCCTCTTTAAGTAATATTCAGGGGAGAAAGCATTTTTTATTTTTTTTTTTTAAGTAGATCTTAATGGCATAGCAAAACTCCAAGTCCTCAAAGAAACTGTAACAAAAACACAGAGTAGTTTAAGACTGTGGTATCTAATTTCTTTGACATTTGAACGTAATGGTAGGGACAAGGTGAATAAATAAAAGTTGCTGAATTTCATGCTTTAACTTAATACTTAAAGGGATGGTACAGTATTGGTTGAGATGAGAATTGGGTTTTTAACCTTTTGCGAGATACCAAGAAAACACTTATGATATAATACAGAGCATCCCATTTTAAGAGGAATTCAAAGATTATTTGATGAAAATCAGGTTTGGAATGACTGAAACATCCAAAAACAAAGTAAAACAAAGCGATTGTAATAAAGTGTGGGTCCTACACTTTATTAGAATCGCTCTTTTTTGGATATCTCAGACATTTCAAAACCAATTTTCATCAAATAAACGTTGAATTCCTCATAGAATTACATGCTCTTTCATATTTCATAAAAGGTTTCTCATTATCTCACTAAAAAAAAATGTTAGAAACCTGAAATTAGGTCTCAACCAAAACTATGCCATCCCTTTAACATATAGGGCAAATTACTGTAAAACTAGATATTTTTGTAGCATGAAATATTCGCAAATTGGAGCTGACGGCCTTTTTTGCGGCATGAAATTTTCACGAACTGCCTCCAACATTCGGTGCAAATAGTATAGATAAGAACTTTTGCATGCATTTTATTTTCGCGAATCTTGGCTCTCATGAAATTCATGAAATTAAAATGCATGCGAACATTCCTTATTTTACAGTTTGTACTCTTTTCATGTCAGCGATTAAATGTCGGCAAATTACATTTGATAGACTTTCGTATTAGTCTTATTAACATAGTCAAACAAGGATTTTGCCATGTTGTTAAAGGGGAAATCCAGTCCAAATATGTTAGTCCGATAAGAAAGAGTAAAATATTACGAGTTCAACGGTAAAATTTTGATCGAAATCGGGTGAAAGGAAGCAATGACATTTTGAAGCTTTGCTAATTTTTCGGGAAACAGTTCTTGAACGGTCAATATGAGTATAATGCAAATGGCAGAGTGAGCATGTCATACCCTCACAACTTGCCAGTTTGTGTATAAAATTTTGGAATTTCCGATTTTGCATTCAAACACAATTTTGCCTGAGGCTCAAATCCTGATACATGCAACTGATTACTATTCTAAAGTTATTCAACCAGGAATAACATATGTCTTAGACTTGAATGACAGAAACATTGAATTTTTGTCATTTTTTGTGCACGATTAATGGAAAAATTGTGGTTATGACATGGCAACTCACTCATTTGCATATCCACTGTACATAAACTGTTTTGCAGAAATGAGCAAAACTTAAAAATTTCATAGCTTCCTTATTTTCCATGCGATTTCAGTCAAATTTTTACTGTTGAATTTGTAAGATTTTACTCTTTTTTATCAAACTTATTTTTGGACTGCATTTCCCCTTTAAGCATGTGTAGCAGTAATCTACAATAAAATGTTTCCGACCTCTCCTAAAGAAATTTTTAAATATTAGAAAAAAAAAAGAAACACATTTAATTTCCCTGACTGCTCTTCCCTCCACTCACTCTGTCATTTAACAATTACCTGATGTGACTGAAGCAACTGAATATTTTAATATTTCATGATTTTCATTATCCAAGTGAAAGTTCAATTGGATGAAAGCTTGTAGGGGTAACCTGTTTAGAAGCAACAATAGACCACTCCCATCACATAAAATCATAAGTACAATTTACAGCTTAGTTAACAAAAAAAAAATCAAACATTTTTCTAATCTAAAACAGTATGCCCTTTTTACATGCAAAAAAAAAGAAAAGAAAAAAGGAATGCCTCAGGATAATTCAGGAATGATAGAAGATGCAGGACATTTACTAAAATTGTCAGCATGAGTTGCTGAAATATTAACTAGGGGTGCACTACTTTATTTCAATCCCAATTTCTAATAGCTTAGTTTCCTTCTATTCTGTTTGTTTCTGAGATACAGAAATAACACCGTAGCAGCAAAATCGCAGATGAAAGAAGCCATGGGGAAAAGGCGCTTACCACGATGCCATTGTTTCTGGGCCGATAATAGTGGGGCAGCCTGCTGCCTGGGCGCTGCGGGAATGATGCATACGGCGGGGTAGGAAGTCGCGACTCGTACACCCTCATGTCGGAAACCGAAGTGAAAAGAACTACACACAACAACTTAAATCCAAACCGGAGCAAAAGAACTCCAGGTTCACAATGTGTCCCAACTCTAGAAAAGTCCTGAAACTCTTTACTTTTTTTTCTCTCCCTCACAGAAACTGCTGTTGCTAATCAAGCCAACAAACCATGGCACTGATTCGCCAGCAATTCTACAATGCAGCTGTCGCAAAGGGGGTCCCAGCCACTGGTCAAAATGAAATGATGTCATGAGTTGCCAGAGAAAAGTTTGACTCACGCTTGGCATGAACCAATAGCAGAGAAGCAATTCCAAACTCTCCAAACTTTGTTGTTGCTCTTTTTTTTTTTCTTCTGCAAGTTTCTCTCTCTCTGACTGACTTCAATCACTTCAGAGAGGAGGGGATGCTAGTAATGCTCTTCGTAATTCGTTTTGCACAAAGTTTCCATACATTGCACATGAGGTCAAACGCTGATGTAATTTGAAGTTTCCACAATTGGCACTGACTCATGTTCAGCATTCAAGTCCCCAAGATACTATTGTTAAAATCTCACAGGTAATTTTAGCTTTGCTACACTACCTTTCTAAAATAACAATAAACTCCTCTAATAATAAAAAAAAACAGACAAAAATAATAAATAAGCCACAGCATCAGCACATATGCAGGACTCCTGGGTACTACTCTCACATGAAGAGAGAGACTGATGAATGAATGGATTAGCAAATTCATGGACTGATTCCCCAAAACTTAGCTGACAAACTATTTTTTTTTTTAAAGAAATTGTCATGCCATGTGGCATTTTGAGTTGCCGATCAGTATATCACTTAATTAGCAGATCAACACCAAGATTTTGTGATGACTGTTGCAGGGCAGCATTGGATGACGTCATGAAACGGAACTGAGCGAGGCAAAAGGGATCACAACCCCAACTAGAGGGAGAGATACTTGAGTAAGGGGGTGCAGCACTCTCTGCAAGAATCTTTGCCATAATGTAAAAAAAAAAAAAAAAAAAAACAGTCACAAATGGGGAAGTCATGTCATAAGTTTTACACAAAGATACAAAAAAGAGTGAGGGGGTAGTCTGAGACAGAGTGCCTGTGATCATTCGTGCCTCACATGCTACTGACTCTCGGTGCCAAGTGATAGAATAACAAGAGCTGACAACAACTGCAACAAAAACATCACTACCCACCCTGCATTCACTGATTTAAATAGAGGGGAAAAAAAAAAACGCTCTACCAATGAAATGAGCTGTATCATTTTGACTTAAATGAGACTCTTACTATTAAAGCAAAGAGATACTATTTCTGAGAGTCTCTGTACTGGGAGGACCTCCAATGCAAGACAAAAATTATTGTTGCTGTTGTTTTTTAACAAACTCTGCAGGGGTGAGAAGGACCCTATTTTGAGTTCCTCCTTGGGAGAGGTGGGGGCAGTCTCTCCCTCACATACAAATACACGTGTGTACTCTGCTACGGACAGTGCGGGTCACTGGAAGTGTGCTCCAAATTCATGCAAGGACCATTTAGAGTCCCCGATTTGCAGTAAACATGGCACAAACTCTGAAGGTTGTGCTAGATTCATGCTAGGGCTGTCTATCATGACATTCACTCCAGACTTACGTTTGTAGGCCAGGTCTATAGACTTGTGTTTTGTGCTGTGACTGTTCAGAGTCCACATCATCTAAGGTACAATATGTCAACATGGCACAACTTCTGGAGGTTGTGCCATGTTTTGGGGAATCTATACAGGGTAACGAGTACATTTTGTATAAAAAGATTTGGTTAGTTGCTGTTTCATTTGATTTAAAATGACAGCCAGTTGTAAAGGCCTTTATGTGTATTGATTTTGCATTTTAATAAGGAGTGTGTTACATGCCACTGAAAAAAAAAGGTCACAACACTTGGTAATATGAATAATCATATGATTATGCATACTGATATTGATTGAGAATCATATACAAATCACAGCCTCAATTGTAACTCTTATGATTATGCTACTGAAATATTATTATCAGTGATTAGACTTGAAATGAAAATACAGCACACTAGACAAATGTTGACAGTGCAAACTGTATGAATTAAGACAAGTATACATGTACAAAACCATTTCTATCTATCAATATAAACATGATTGCGGGTTATGCCAAAATCTGAAAAAAAAAAGGTGTCAAAATATTTACCATTTCCTTTCACATCACAAAGGGATTTATTTTCAAATGACAAGTAATGACAGAAAACAATGGGTTGCATCATCTACGTCAGGGATTGCAATTATTTATCAGGGGTACCACACATGTAGTCGCCAAGAGTATCAGTACAGTTACCTGTCTGGACCCCTGTCATTTTATCTCTCAAGGGCACATAGTGGCTTAGCTTGCACGTCACTGGATCTTGGGGGAATAGGCTATATGAGGGAGCATGATGCTCCTAGACAAGTACAATGTTACACAACACAGCAAACATTGCTTCATCCATTAGACAAAAGAAAAAAAACAGCCAAACAAGAACAGAAAAATTGTTGGTGGCATGAAACTTTTGCAAAATGGGGCCAACAGTTTTTTTATAACATTACATTTTTGTGAATTGTCACTGGTATTCAATATGGTATACATCGTTGTAGACAAAATCTTTCGAAAGCATAATAATATGGGGAATCTTTGCTCTAATGAAATTATAAGGCACACAAAAATTTCTGGTTTTGCAGTAGGTTACATACTTTGGTCTTCATGACTACCTATTTGTATTTCCTTTTATGTTTTAATATAGATATCATAAAAGATACATGAAGCAAACTGAACTGAACTGAACATAAAGCCAACAAAATTTAAATAATGCTAACTGCTAATCACAACAAAATGTTTACACCCCCCCCCAAAAAAAAAGTGTATAAAATAATGTTTGCTTAAATTCTGTCGTAAACTGTATTTCTCAAGAAATAGAAAAATACTGAAACTAATAATTCTGTTGCAACATTACTGAAATTATCCTTGAACAACCCCTCCCCCCAAAAAAAAAGAAAAAAAGAAAAAAAAATCATACTAATTCTTTTGGGTAGAGGTCTGGATAAGAAAACGTTTTGTTGAAGAGGCCAAAATTACTAAGCATAATTACATGTACATACACTGAACATTTTTATACCCTTTTTGGTGTATGTACGTGTTGGTGTGTGTGTATGCGTACATTGTGTTCTATTCCCTTGACACCTATTCAACAAACACTCGGAAATCAGTAACAGCCTGTTCATATGAACTTTAATCTCCATCAATTACCACAGAATACCACAAATATATGTAGACAGGAAGTCTTTCATTACAAACTGATCCGGGACAAGATTTCAAACCCCTCCTCACCTTGTAGCATTCAGTATTTTGTAAACGTAAAAGTACAGTGTACACCTGGAGCAGCTGGAAATTTCATTTAAATACTTGAGAAAATGAACTATTCAGTAATGCTCTGGTCGTCAATAATGTCATTCCCATGTACTAGATTGAAGTCTGATATCATGCTTTGTAATTTCTTACATAAGGAGGATATTGGACCAGTTGAAAAGTAGTCTGAAAAGAGAATAACTTTTGAGAAGCACAACAGTGAAAAATTGATCAAAACTGGGTATATTTTTGGAAGGTTAAAAATGTGTGGAGTTTCACTTATTTAAGCAAAACAGTCTACTAGTTCAGTTGATAAGAGTGTGCATGTGGTTGATGATGTCATCACTTCAGAATTGTTATTGGTCGTGTACAAAATACTTAATACAAAGATTTTAATTTGGGGGCTGCACAAATAACCTAGGTCCAGTAAGTATGTAAATCATACACGTACATGAAATGCTGCCATTCCTGACTGAATAACTTCAAACTAATGATCTATTAGATGTTATCAATCAGGACTTTAGACTGGGACATACATGTACATGTCAAAAAAAAAAAAAAAAAAAAAACCTGGAAATTACAAGACAAAATAAATCAAACAAAATACATGTCCTTTCATGTTTATCAATTTTTCATTAGGAAGTAAATCACACCCAACTTCTATATGATGATATTTTCCCAATCGTGGCATGTTATCGGTACTTATTATTTTCATCTTGATCTCTGCCAACATTTTGGCTGGTAGTACAAAAAAAAAACTAGACAAACAAACAAACAAACACACCCAAAACCATAGGTATATTATAGCACTGGAAAATGAAGTGTAATGAGTGTAATTGAGGACGTATCCTTTTTTTTTTTCTTTCACTGGTCACTCCTTCAGAAAAACTTTTTAAATAAAAACATACAATCAGCAGTAATGGATAGAGACTGTCCTAGATGTATCAGATCTATACTTTTTGGAAGTAGTTTGGTCACCTTTAATATTAAACAATCATTTTTCACTGAAGTTTCAACCCCCACCCCAAAAAGGTGTTATTTACATGTACAGAAACAGAGAAAGCACCTACCAAAGGATTGCTTTAAATATCTTTTTTAACTAATGGCCACTACTCTGTATACACCCTTTCATACTCCTAGCTGTGTGAGCTTGTCTGAAAGCCCGGTCACACAGCGCTTTACGGCTTAATCACGGCCAAAACCCGTCAAAAAGTGGTCTCCCATGAAGCAGACGATGTTGTTCGCGTTGATGTCAAGTTTAAGACGAGCTACGGTCGATTTATAGACGTGGGAGTACGCGGGAAAATATCAGCACGGTGTCGGATGCGGCAAAAAGTTTTGAACTGCTAAAAATTTTAGCCTGCGGACAACCACGGGCGGTACACGCGGTAAAGACGTCCAACACACGTGAAGCACACATGATAATCCGTGTTCCGGCAGTGATTAAAACTTGAGGAGATGTGGTAAGACGTGAAAGTTTAACGGTCTGTCATGGGCAGAGCACGGTCATCGGATGTGTGTTACGCATTGGTACATGTGTATCACAGGAAAAAGCGTGTGTTTCGTGGCTTATCACTGACAAATGGATTTTTTTTAGCCTTACATGTGGCTGGATGTGGTTAGCCTGGTTAGGCAGTGCTTCAGCAGTGGAACAGCCGCTGACGGCCATACCCCGTACAAAGCACGGCCAAACCAAAATTGACCAAAAATTACCACTTACGACCACGTCCACCTGATTTTCATAACTTTTTGTACGAGATTTAGACGTGAAGTGCTGTGTGACCGGGGCTTTAACAATATTTCTAACAGATTGTGACACATGACTTTGAAATGCAATGATTTTCCATTATGTCTCAGAAAGATTTTTACACACACACACATTTGAGGTAAAATAGATGGCCCCTCAAATAACACTTCACCTTTTTATGTGGCAGCTGCCTCTCCGAAAACAATGGAGCTCAATTACTGACGACACTACCCTGTCCCTGCTCACAAGGAAACACTCTTAAAATATAAAGGCTCCTGGAAAACAATGCAGTTTAAGATCATTGAGGTTTGTGAATACAGAATTAGCTCACAAAGGGATAAGCCAAGATGTGGGTGGAAATCTTCACATCATGTGATGGGCCTAATGACAGCTGTTGGCAGGGGAAGTGTGTGCTGAACAGAATGTAGTCTCAAGACCCATGGATAGTTTCATTCATGTTAGCCCTTATCAACCATTTTTGTCCAGGGTACATTATGTACTCCAGGAAAAAAAAAACAACAACAAACAAAAAAACAGAATGACAGAAACATATATTTTTTTAATTGCTCCTTTGGAAACAGAATGGAAATATTTCTGCTGTCAATGATCTAAGAACAGATGCTGCTCTAAAAAAAGTGCTACACTTGTATATCACTCTCTGTATATCTTCAAAATCAATTTGATGGACATAATTATGCATTTTTCTTTTTCATTTTAGAAAGAAACTTCATAGAAGTTCAATTGCAAACTTGGTAGGTATGTAATGACAGCATCACTGTGATGTCTGTATATTTTGCATGTAAGCAGCTTATAAGAAATCGATTATATATTTTTATTCTTGAAAACAAGCACAACTTTCAAATTCAATAATTTCTGTCCAATATCAATGACATTGTCTGCCAGCTCAATTATGCTACATTCAGCTGTTGTATAGATAGTGTGCCGTTCTTCAATAAAAATTCTTAGAACAAAAAAAATATGTAGAATAATATAATCTTTACAATAAATATTTTGGGTAATCACACACTTATATACATGTATGACCCTTTCTCACAACCATACATGTACTGCCTGCAAACACAGTCAAAACTGTTTAAGCGGTCATCTGCTTATAACTGCCACTGAAAAATTCCTTGCACGAAATTGCTGTATTAGACCCTAATTTGTACAACAGTCACCTGCCTAACGCAGCCAGCGGCCACTCATTTTGTATCTCGTGGGGAATATCTTATTGTATATAATGACCCCCCCCCCCCCAAAGGAAAAAAAAAAAAAATAGCTGAACTGTAAATATCAGCCATGAATACATTGGCTTTTAGGTTGTCACAAATGTGCACATTACGTTAGTTATGTACATGTTTGATGTACTGTATGCATGGTTGTTTTAATGTGTATGTACACAGGTGGACCAGATTAATGGAGAACATTCTATATGATGTAGATATAGTACATACAGGCTGACCAGATCAGTGGAGAATTTTCTAGGTGGTATACAAGGTATCTACAGTACATGCATGTGACAGGAAATACATTGTAGCTCACTCAAACTAGAATGAGTTCTCACCTAGTCTAGAATGTTCTAGGAAGTGCTAACATATTTGGCTGAGTGAGGCACTGTCCCTGTAGCCCAATGTGATTGGTAGTTATTTTTGGCAGGATGTTATGCACATAGTTAGGCAGTGAGTCAGCTCGGATTCCTGGAACAGTCTTGGACTTGCTAGTATGTTCAGGTGTTGTGTGGCCCCAGGTTGGAGAAAATTACAGAATGTACTAGAAAGGGGTGAATGGATATAAAAGCCGGAGAAATTCTGCAGTAGGCAGAGTACCTAAACACCTCTGCTCTGAGAGTCACGTCACTTCCGGCGCTGAAGCGACTTGTCATAGTCAGTCCTGTGTTACCTGCTGACCTGTTATGTTTGTGGAGATAAGGCCTGGGAGACATTTTGCCTGCAGAGAATTAATTTGCCTACATTGGAGATAGACTCCATTTTTCTGTCAATGGACATTGCTATGGAAAAGCTGTGACGGGCTGGATTCCTAGCTGAACATTATAAAGTGAATCATCATTCAACGCATCGACAGGACGTGGTCGTCATAATGTTGGATTCTGCACATTTCGTCATGGACGTATATCCTGGATCTTTACCCCGGATTTATACCGAGGATTATTGCAACCTGCACCTCTGGATTTACGTCGGAGGTATCATTCATCTGTGCATCGAACATCGTATCTGGATACTACCAGGGAACTGTAGGGACTTTGTGATTTAAGATTTGGCTGTAATGCATGTAAGTGATTCCATTACCAATTTGTAATTGTTTCTATTGATCAATATCACTGTTAATAAACCGCCTGAACATTAATTGATGGTTTCTTTTGTGCAATCATTCTCAGTGTGATTTTGGTCGTAACAAGGTTCATTGTGTGAATTCATCTAATCCCAGCTCAGCCACATTCACACAGACAGGATTGACAAACACAACTCTTTGCCGTGAAAACCATCTTACTTTAGTTACATTTAGTGCAAATCCAGGTGGGCAATTCCGCGGTTAGTAACGTTACATTTGAACAAATTTAGATATTTGTTTTTACCACTAAATTACCATTTATTCATTTCAAGTCAAAATTATGTCAAAAACATGTTCATCCTTCCCAGGTTTACGATACAGAAAAGAATGAACACAATCCAAGAAATATTAGAATTGCTATAGCAACTTAAAGGGCTGGTTAGTAACGTTACGAAAAAAGGACATGACAAAAAAATCAATGTCTTGTAACAAAAAGTGTGCAAAAATTCAAGTTACTTCAAACAAAGTGTTGCATTAATTTCAATTATTGCATCATGACAAATGTTCATGCAAATTTTTTTAGCAGTTCGACCGATAATTTTTTAGCTAGACCCCCAAAAGCATGGTTAGTAACGTTACGGTTAGTAACGTTACATTTGTCCGGAGTAATTCCGCAGGTCATTTCACCCTTTTGTAATTGACAAAATGTCACATGACTTCTGGAGTATTTAAATGTATTCATCTTTTACCCTTTAGCAAAACTTTGAAGAAAAAATTTCAAAGGAACCCACTGTAATTTGCATTTAAGTGAATTTTAGCGTCCCCAGTCCCACATGTACATTTTAAATGATGGTTTTAGATCTCGCAAAATCAATAAATACGAAAAATAAAATCTACTGAATTTGAAAGACCCTAATGATTGGTGAACATCCATGGCATTAGTTGATACCTAGATTAAAGGGTAAGATAAAGAGGCACATTTCTTTTATCCATGTCATGTCCACCTAACTGCGGAATTGCCCAGCTACACATTGCACACAGAGACTACAATTCTGGATGAATGCCTACAATGTCATCGGCACATACAATAAAAGTGGATATTTTCGCACTAGAAATTTTTCGTGCTCGGCTGGGTAAGATGGATTTTACATGTTTTTAATTCCATGGAATCAGGACATTAACTACTGGAATATATGGCAAAAATATACATGTGCTTCAATTTTCGCACTATGATTGTAGCTCTTGGTTACGCGAAATGCATGAAAATTTCCACACTGAAAATATATCCACTTTTACAGTACAAGATGAATAATGTGCATCAATGTATCAGATAAATGAAAGACCAAGAAAATACACAAGGAATTAAGTTGCAGGTGGATTTTGTTGTTGTTGTTGTTTTTGTTTTACAAGTAATGTCTTGAACATGGAGTGACAAACTTCATGAAGACCATTCACTCTGCATCTTGGGGGATAGTGTATTTCATATGCATTCGTGTGAACATTTAAAGTGCAACACTACACAATGTCCTAGGTGGTCTGCATAAAAGTTTGAGCACAACCAAATAGAATAGCAGTGGTTTCATCAAAATCAGAAACAAGATTAAAGTAACAAAATTTCATGTTTTACATGTTTTCTGGAAACATTAGCAAGCAGCAAGCACTATATTCAAATCTATTCAAATCTCAGAGATCTCACACAGAGGTGTAGTTAATTTTTTACAAAGAAGGTAATTTCATTGTGATAGGAGGTAAGACCATTGCGAGGGAGCAAAGCGACCGAGGAGGGGGGGGGGGGGTTTCCTCCCTCCCATGGTAGGGAGCTTTTGGGATTTTTCACTTGAAATTGTGCAATCTGGTGCATACCTAAGAAGAAAATTTGAAGAACTTTTTTCTTCCCTTGTATTACGCATATTATGTAATAAATAAAAAATACACACGTGTATAGCCTATAGGTTTCCTTGGTCGTTCTTCTGTTTTAATATCAAATTGACAATACATAGTTTAGTTACAGTGAGCTAGCTTCAGTTTTGTTGTATGATCTGTGTGCACTGTGCAACAGTACTTCTCGCGCGCATGCATTGGAATTAATCGTAAGGGATGGGATCGGAAGGGGTACGGGTTGGGCTTGGCCACTCGCTGGGCCTGGGGATAGTTGCGATGTGATCGCGTAGAAAGACAAGTCTGGACGACGATCGCAAGGGATTTCGTCAACATTGGCCGATTATGCGCGGTCCAAAATCGAGGAAATATCCGATTAGTATCCAGAACTAGATCTAAGCTAGGAACTATAGGAATTACAGCCGGTAAATTTTACCGGTAACCGGCTGTTAACAACATCCCTGCTCACAAGTAAAATTAATCTTGTGACTTGGCCACGACTAGTAAAGGAGAAGTCGGTTGGCGACATCTCTGTGACCACCAGAAGACTGGAAAGAGTTTGGAAAAATAAAACGTCTTCCATTTTCTTGTGACTAAGTAGAGACTTGGCTACATTCCAGGAGACCTTGCAGAGATGTCTCTAGTTACGTTCAGACGACAAGCCCTAACCTCGACTCTTGCCCACTAACTTTGACAACCAAGCTTAACCTCGAGGTTAAACTCCTGCCCCTTTGAGTGCGTTGATTTTTGTGTCCACACGGGACCCCCCGCGGCTCGTGGTTAGAGCGCTAACCCTAAGATATCCCGTGGCTCTTAACATCGAGCTTATCTCGAGGTTAGCTAACTACGAGTGCGTCTACACAGTCCCTAACTATACCTCGAGGTTAAGGCTTGTCATCTGAACGTAACTTCTGTGACCACTCCGCAACTAGGAAAACTTGAGTTATCACGAGGTTGCCAACTAGTCTCCAGCCCAATGAGATACCCACTTTACTTAAACTCTAATTTGATGCATGTTACCAAATTTTGTTTGTTAATTTTTCTGTTTTACTGAAGTCAACTTGAACATGGAGCTGCATCACACTTCAAAGGGTACCTGTACACATATAACATGAAATATTTGGCAGAGTGGCTATGGACCGAGGGGTGGGGGTGATATTGTTGATCTGAAGCCAGAGGACTATTATAGTTACAACTTTTCTTCTCTTTTATAAATACAAGATAAGTGACCTTCTGGTTGTCAACTCAAAATCTATTTGAGGTGGAAACCCCTTATACTTCAGTGTGCCTTGTACATTACAATGCATTTGTTCAACTCTGAATTAAAATAACACATTTGGTGTGTGTCAAACACCTTGGATAAGATCTATGATTCATCACAAAATTTGGAAAGCATTGTCTCATTGTTCTTTTGGCTTTGTGTCATCAAGAATATTCTGTCAAGACTTGCGGGGGGGGGGGGGGGGATAGGACTGTAAATGTTATACAACAGTAAGTCTCAGCCCTGCACTCAGCCCTGGGCAGATAGAGTTAAAAAAAAAAAAAAAAAAAAAGAAGAAGAAATTCATAAATGCATTTTTCATATTGAGATCTGTATTTACACACCAGTCATGATATTTATCATATCTCACAGCAGTTTAGCAATGTAAGAATTACCAGAGTGCAATTTCAAATAATTCCTCCAGACATTATTAGTTGATCACTTTCCTTGAGTGTATGGAAGAAAGAGAAATACAGATATTTCTTGCATACGATTGCTGTCATCTCTTTAAAGGACAAGTTCACCTTCATAAACATAAGGATTGAGAGAATGCAGCAATATCACATGTAGTAGAACACATCAGTGAGAGTTTGAGGAAAATTGAACAATCGATGCAAAAGTTATGAATTTTTAAAATTTTTGTGTTAGAACCGCTGGATGAGGAGACTACTAAGGCTCGTGATGTCATATGAGTACAACAGTATAAAGAAAATATAAAGAAAATTCAACTTTTACAATTTTGAAGTTTTTGTGCCGTAACCGCTGGATGAGAAGACTTTGTGCAAACTTAGATGTCACATGCGTACAACAATATATTGAAGGGAAGATAAACCCCAAGAGCAATGTGGATTGAGTGAAAGCAGCAACATTAGTAGAACACATCAGTGAAAGTTTGAAGAAAATCAGACGATCGATGCAAAAGTTATGAAATTTTAAAGTTTTGGTGTTGGAACCGCTGGACGAGGAGACTACTAGAGGTTATGACGTATGAGTGGACAACAATACCAAGAAAATATAAAGAAAATTCTACAAAAATCCATTTTTCATGAAAATTACAAATTCCATCAACTTGATATTGACATATGTTAGGGGTAGCAATTATTCCCCCTGCTTTCTGAAAGAGGTTGGTCCATTGCTCTTTCATAATTCTAGAAAAGTGAATTTTTGTTGAATTTCCTTTATATTTTCTTTGTATTGTTGTCCACTCATACGTCATATCCTCTAGTAGTCTCCTCATCCAGCGGTTTCAACACCAAAACTTTAAAAATTCATAACTTTTGCATCGATTGTCCGATTTTCCTCAAACTTTCACTGATGTGTTCTACTGATGTTGCTGCTTTCACTCAATCCACATTGCTTTTTGGGTTTACCTTCCCTTTAAGGAAAATATAAAGAGAATTTCACAAAATTTAATCTTTTGAAAAAAGTACACATTCCCCTGACTCCTTACCGACAAAAGTTATGGGTAATATTATTCCTCCTGCCTTTAGAAAGAGGCAGGTCAAGTGCTCTTTTATTATGCAAAAAAAGTGAAAATATGTTGAATTTTCTTTACATTTTCTTTATACAGTTGTACGCATATGACTCACAAGCTGTAGTAGTCTCCTCATCCAGCGGTTCCAACACAAAAATGTTAAAAATTCATAACTTTTGCATCGATTGTCCAATTTTCCTCAAACTTTCACTGATGTGTTCTACTAATATTGTTGCATTCTTTCAATCCTTATGTTTATGAAGGTGAACTTGTCCTTTAATGAAATGGGGCCCTGGTGTAATCCCAGATGTGTCTGCGCCTTTCAGCTACGATTAGCATATTCCGGGTATTTCACGCTCTTCCTGAGTGAATCCTGGGACATTCCTAGGAATGTCGTAAGTCCGCAGAGATTCCTAGGAATGTCCAAGGACAAGCCAATTCGTACAATTTTTCTGCCGACAGGTTGCCGAAATCAATAATATCAATTTATAAAGCGCAAAACCTATAGACATATATTCTTTTGCGCTGCAAAAGCTTCTGATGTGCTTGATAATAACGAACAGTTAAAAGAAGAGATGTGTTTTGAGTCGTGATTTAAAGACTGCTACTGTTGGGGATTTCCGGACTTCTAGTGGTAGATCATTCCAGAGTTTGGGAGCTGCACAGGCAAATGCTCTGTCTCCCAATGTTACTTTTGTTTTACATGTTGGAATCTGTAAAAGAAGAGTGTCCTTAGAACTGCGCAAATTATGAGTATGTCGATGAGATTTAAACACTAATAATTCGGATATGTAACTGGGGGCTTGACCGATAAGTGACTTATACACAATCAACAAAATCTTAAACAATATTCGTTTACGAATCGGAAGCCAGTGTACAAATCTTCCAGAAGAGGAGTAATCCTTGAAAACCTAGGTTTGTTACAAATAAGCCTTGCACAGGAGTTTTGGACTCGCTGCACGCGCCCAACTTGAGAATCAGGGAGTCCATATAATAACCCATTACAATAATCCAATTTACTAACAATACATGCTTGGACAATCATTTTCATACTGTTCTCATCAAAATATTTCCTGATACGTCTAAGGTTATATATCATATGGTATGATGATTTACACACATTTGTGATGTGTGCTTCCATGTTCAGATGCGTGTCAAAACACACTCCAAGATTCCTAACAGTGGAAGATGACTTTATGACAGAACTTCCAACCGATATCCCATCAAAAGAAAGTTTAGATATTTGCTTGGATGTGCCAATCAATAACAGTTCAGTCTTACTGTCATTTAGTAAGACTGAATTTGCTTCCACAACCCTTTCTAGGCTTGTCCGGGCCCTAGTGGACGTCAGCCCTTAACGAATAACACCCCGGACGTCCATCTAGAGTGCGCTCAGGTGATGTCCGGAGGAGTTTGGTATGAAAGCAAGGGGTATAACTCACACACAGGACCTTTATGTTATGTCCCATGCGAGGGACAGAGTGAGATGCACAACCAACTGAGCTGAATACTCAGCCATGCATATAACACATAACAATCATTTGGAAAAAAATAAAAAACATTAAAGGCAAGTAACACACGTTTCTAAAAATGTATAACCATCTGAATATTCTTCCCATTTTGTTTCAAACTATGTAAGAATATTGCCTAATAAATATAATGCACATACCGTGTTGTTCTGAAGGGTTTTGCAATTTGTTTTGTAATTCCTGTGGTAGAAACAAGCTCTCCTTGTAACTATTTTGAAGAGTTGCCAGGGATTTTACAGGAAATTTTACAGCAGAAGAATCACATTCTTTCATTCCAATGAGAGTTTTTGTGCCAACAACTCTAAGGTCATACACTGTACAACACTCAGAGACACAAACATGTAGGACAGTGATGGCTTCATTCTGTTGTTTGTAGGATACTGTCTGGCTCATACAATATCTTATTTCAACCAACTACACTACAGTCTCATGCATTTCATGCAATTGCTCTCTGTACATGTGGTGCATGCTCTTGTTTTTAAAAAAAAAAGAAAAAAAAAAGAAAAAAAAACTTTTTGATTTTTTAAATGTGAATTCATGAAATTAGAAAATAAGCCGAGGATTACACAATACAATGGCATGCAGTGAGTGACAACAGAAACACAAAAGGCAGAAATAAAGATGCACAGCAATCCACAGAGTAACCAAAGTGTTGATAACATTTTGTTTTCTTTGACCTATAATCATCTTACGATAAGTGAACCTTCAAAATGACTAACCTTTCTCATTTTCTTTTTCATTAACATACCTTTGGAATAACGAACCTTATTTCATTTTCGGATTAAAAACCTTCGGAACAACGAACCTTCAAAATAGTGATCCTTTCTCATTTCTTGATTTACAAACCTTCGGAATGAAGCACCTCATTTCATTTTCCGATCAATGAACCTTTGGAAAACTAATGATATATTTATATCTATTATAAACTTTCGGAATTCATACCGAATCTTCGAAAGGGCGAAGCTTCAAATGAACACAACTTCGGAATCCCGGGAATGGCGAAACTTCGGAATAAGGAGCCTTCGGAGTAACAAACTTAAGTAAGAAACGAATCTCTGGAAAAGCAAACTGTAACCGAATCCTAAACTGTCATTTTCTATACATGCGTGACAATACAAAGAACTAATGCTGTCTTTTAATTGATATTCAAACAAAATTAAAAAGGTACAATGTACCATCCCATTTCACATAGCTTTCCAGTGTATGATGGGTACTCAACAAACAGATTATGTGTGGTTTCCTTGTTTTCGTTATATATAATTATTGTATTTGTTCAGTTATAACGAAATTTCGTTATAACGAAAGAAAACTGCCGGTCCCGAGCATTTTGTTATAATGGGAGTGCACTGTATCTTTTGATCTACATGTATCTGTCCAACTATCTGTCTGTCTATCTACAGTGTATCTACATGTATCTATCTGTCTATCTCTCTCTCTATCTATCTATCTATCTATCTATCTATCTATCTATCTATAAAGGGAATCTAATGAAAATTCATCCAGCTACCAAAATGTATCAGCTGAAGTTTGTAACTCTTTCTTTGTATATTATTTTATTAGTGGAAAAATGGACAAAGAAAATGGGATTCCATCGGGATTCAAACCCGAGACCTCAGGATTACTAGCCTGGTGCTCTACCGACTGAGCTATAGAAAGCCCCTTTAATTGTATGTTGATATACATTGTGTATCATATGCATATTTTCCTCCATCGCTTTGTTATGTACGTGACAACAAACAATACAACACTGGGTGTATACAATGCTCTTTTATGAACTACTCCAAAAACTCAGAAGGAAATAACAAGCCTGATATTTCATAGCTACTAGGAAAGCACTCAGAGAGTGCAGACCTCTACCAAGGTACTATGTACTCATGCTGAAAATCACCCCATTTCCCAAGAAGCTTTTTACGTCATCGACTTTGAGTTGGGTGGCGCCTTGTCTGAGCAGAGCACATGCATTAGAGTGTGTATGCAAACCTCAAATGCGTACGGCCTCCCATGTTCATATAAACCCTATCTGCCAAAGATAAAAAAATCCTTCAAAAATTCAGAAAAATTCCTGCATCACTACCAAACTTTTATAATCTGTTTCTAATGTCATTATCAACTTTCCTACAAGTTTCATTCAAATCTGTTTGCAACTTTGTATAGTTATTTTGCAAAACAAATCAACATGACAAAATCATAATCTTCTTGGCCGAGGTGATGATACACTTTGTATATTGAGGCCATTTTATTGCTTTATATGATGAAAATTGCAAGAAGACAGTGGTGTCCCATCCACCCAATTAATCATGTTACAATTTAGAGGAAACCTGGTTTTCATGCTATAAATATTAGGTACGTGTATTGTCTTGAAATACTCTAAAACAAACATTCATACATGCACATGCACAGTGTATGAACTATGAAAACTTTCCATCCAAAGTAGACATATAATGTAAAACAAGATATTTTCATGGCATGAAATGTTCGCAAATTGGAGCCAACATTTTTTTTTGTGTGGCATGAAATATTTCTGAATTGCCTCTGACTTTCAATGCATAATGATATACATTGTAACCTAGACTTTCATATGTGCATTTCAATGTAATGTATATTTGCTTGCGCAAAATTCATGAAATTAAATGCATGCAAACCTTCCTCGTTTTACAGTACATGTATCCCGTTAGTCATTACGTGCATTTTACTACCAATTAGTCTGACCGCATTCCATACAGTTATGTGAACAATGTACACAACTTTGCTTCTACAGTTTCAGTGGTTAGTATCTACATCTACAGTGTATATTCATTTTCCATATACTTCACAGTTAGGCTATTAATATACTTGCATATACGCAGAGGGAAGAACCCTGAAAATAAGGTTGAAAGAAGGGATAGAGAACACAAGGTCATTGTGCTAACCATCCTTAGTAAGGATTATGTGTACTCACCGATAAACTTCTCCTACAATTAATCATTTTGCCAGATTTTTGGGGGGATGCTGGACAGGAGTTGGGGCAGGACCTGACTAAAATTTTTGCTATCTACGATAAATCGGCTGCATACTTGTGGGAAGGTTCTGTGAAGTAAAAGATTGACAAATACTGATATCAACACAACAGAAAAATATTCACAGAAAGACATGGTACAAGTTAAATATGAATTCTTTGAAATACAGCTCTACAGATGATTAGGATCAGACATAAATTCACAACACATAAAAGTTATTTGTAGAATGCAACAACACATACAAAATGTATACATTGTGTGTAGAAGTACTGTATGTCAATGAAATGAAAAAAAAAAAACAACAACAACAACAAGCATGACAATCATTGACACACACACTTTATGCAATGCAATGACAAGGTTAATTAGTGTAAGGTGAACTTTTCCCAATTACAAAACCAGTTGATATCATTAATACGTATGCACTGATGTAAGTTGTATTGCACTTGACTGATGTCCAACAATCAATGCACACATAAAGGTAATATAAATGTACTAACAAAGATTCATGATGGTGAATGAAATGTGACTGAAGAAATATAATATAAATTATGTGTGCACATGACAAGTGTACAGCTTAATAATCCTCCGGTGAACTTCAAATTGTAAAATTTGTATCAATGTACAAGTGAAGACAAATCAAGTTTCATAATAATTACTTGATGGTAGAGGAACCCTGTCAATGTAATCCAATCTATCCTTGAATCCTGCCTGTCCAAAGACTTGTTCAACAGACATTACACAAAATGTACCATTCAAAAACAAAATGCAGTCAAAGACCATAACACTATTAAAAGTAAATCATTCCCAATTCTCAGCTCCACTGACATATTGTAAATGTACTTTGTACATTATCTCTGTACATTGTACATGTGTAGAACTACAGCATGCTCGTGTAATACTACCAAGAGAAATGTCATACAAGTATCAAATTATAAAACCAATGCATCAAAGCATTAATATACACAGAGGAATAGGACACTGAACAAATTATACTCTCATAATTGTACGAGCAGAATGAAAGTTACTGCTTTGCATGATTTGTTCTATGAATACAAATATTTTGCTTTGTTCATTTTCATTTATTTTTCTTTTTGTACAGTTGTACTGTAGTTGCAAAGAATGTTTCTAGTGTATATAACAGTGCAAATTTCTCATTCTTATCCAGCATGTGCCAATCTTTGTCTTGTAATTATCAAAAGTACACATACAATGTACATTACTACAAGGCTGCCAATACTGGAAACTAGTTGAGAGTGAGACTCCCATAGGCCAATGCTATATAATTTAGGAGTCAAAATGAGTGAGATCAATAGAAATGCATGCAAATGAAATAAAGTTTTAGAGTGAGAGAGGACCAAAATGTGTGAGTATCACGCTCAATGCGTGAGAGTTGGCAGCCCTGATTACTATTAGTGTAAGATATACAATGTACGTGTACAAGAGATATGTAACTAATTTTGCTTTTAATGAAAAAAAAAAAAAATTTGTAGCTGCATCTTAGTTATCCATTGCTTGTATGGTTCCTCTTTCTTTCCCTTTGAGAGTTTTATAGATCTTTACTCTCCAAGCATGTCTTCTTGTTTTGGTTGCAGAATTATGAAATGAACATTACATTAATACAATGTATAGCTTTTTAATACAATGTACAGCTTTCTCAGCTTGGCAAATAGTTCTAATAACTTTCCAACCCTTTCAACTTCTGGGTAATTCCATGGGGTTAGGACTGAAATTGTGACATACAAGTTGAAAATTCAAGTTGGGTAAATTGTAATTTCCTTTTTCCCCCTGATTTGTTACTCCCATTCTTCAACTTATTCCACTAGAAATCTGTTTATAACTTCGCACACTTTCAGTCAGCATGGGTAAACAGGTATGGCAAAATACCTATGTTACACGGACTTCATTTGTTGACATCCTTTATAATTTTGTGTTCTGAAATGATAACAATGAACACATCCACGTTTTTTTTTCGTCCATAGCACATCAACATGTTATTTAACAGGCACATGAGATCATTATTAGTAAGATTGTATGTTCTGATGTCAACTGCAAGCCACTTTTATTAACATTTTTTTTTCTACAAACCATTAACAATTTCAATCAAAGGTTTAACTTTTTCATCAAGAGTGACACAATGACAATATTCTTAAAAACACCACAACTGAAGCAAGTGATTTGTATGGGTATTCAAGTGAAAACATGATTTTATTGTTATAATCAGGGGTTTTCAGACAACAACCTCGCCCACAGTGTACTACCTATGTTACATGGACAGTATGTCTTTGTAACATACATGTAGGTACACTACGACATATCAACTGATTTCCTTTATTGTGGTGTGAGATGTTAAAACCTACACATATAGACTTTATGTATGTTCCCACAAATAACACTATTGCAACAGCTCTTTGGAATTATATCTACTGCACACCTGTGGAACAATACCTATGTTACACAGACTTCAATTCTTTGTAACTCTGGTATGAAAGAAGGCAGACTTAATAATAAGAAGAAAGTGAAGCTTTACACAATTTGACCTTATATACACTAACAACATCATCAACTAGTTGTCAACTAACTAAGAAAACTAATAAAGAGAAATCAGACAAGTCTTCTTGTCTTCTCCATGTTCTTTGTTTGAAATTAATTTATGCTCTTTTGTCCAATGTCCATTTAGCCCTAGATTTTTGTTTTTCTTCTGTCCATTTTCCCTCTGTGCAGTTTTCTTTTTGTCTAGTTTGTTACATTTGCTCTTCTTGGGTGTTGCTTTGTCAGCTTCCTCTCTGTTTGTGGAGTGCTGTGGATGTGTCCTTTTCACTCTTTTATGTAGTTTAATACGTAGCGGTGGCAGAGGAAGAGCTATGGCAGATTCATCAACAAACTGAACAAAAGGTGTAAAGAGAAATAGAATAAAAAAATTAAAAGAACATTTTTGTTGGGGTTGACTATATATTCCTGTTGATGTATCTGTGTGCTTATGAATGGAATTAAATAATTTTAACAATTTTGCTTACATTTCTACCTCTTGGCATACCCATTAGCTAGAGTTCCATGTGTACCTTCCACCAAAATTGAAAAAAAAAAAATGGGTTATGCTTAAAATTATGTAAATATTAATAATAATAATATAGCATGTAAAATGTAGGAAAATATCATTTTCATACTCTATGCTAAAAACTTGTTTTCAGATGTAAGCTAGGAAGGGTAGGTCGCTGCCCCCAGTGTCCTAGCTAAGGTTAGGGCTAGGGTTACAGTTACGGTTATGGTCCTTATTAGACTCCCAAAATAATACTAGGCCCTATTTTATATTCATCCCCCATCAAAACTGTCGCCCTCTTTTTGAATGATAGTGTAGAGCAATAATAGTCCAATTTTGATTGGGGTTCATAATTTTATTGAAGCCTTTCCTACCCACTACCCACCCAAACTGAATAGGACACTGGCATTTTAGCTTTGAGACTTCACAGTGGATGGAATGGAAATGATGAATCCTTGTGAAATGTTAACAACTTCATCAGAGCATCTAACAGGTCAGTGAAATCTTGGAAGGAAAACATTGACATTTTCGAAGTAAATCTGTTAAAGAGAAAGAATTTCACAGCTCCTAGTTCCCTCAATATCACCAGCAAAATAAGGCAAACTCTATTTCTCTAGTTCAGATGCAGTCTGGACATCTACGTTTTCCAACTAATATATAGTGATTAATGCTATCTCTAGCACGTCTACAGTTGTACCTTGGTAGATACCTAATGACAAAAGGGTCCAAAAATTCACAATAATCGGGAGGTAAAACAATTTTATATTGCAGTGAAGACACACTGATATACTTTTGTATGGTTTTCTAGGAGAGGAATATATGCTCCTTTTGCAGAGACCGGCATGGACGGAAAATTTGGCGATCAAAATTATCAACATGAACCTGTAACAAATATCTCAGTATGTGGGACTACAGTATCATCGTCCACAGTATTTTTGGCCAGTTCAGAGGTTTAGATGTCGTTTTTTTTCCTCTAATAGATTTACACAATATGACAAATGTTATTATTTTCGTAAAATAGCGTAAAAGCTTACCAATTGACATCAGAAACATTAAAACTCCTGTACCTACGTTACATGGACAACGGCAGAAAAACAGATCTTGCGCTGTCCAGGTAGGTGTATATTGGCTGTGAGTAGTTTTTCTGCCATTGGGGGAGGACTGCCAGTGACATGAATACAATTGCTGAAGTTAGTAGCTCTTCTTTTTATCGTGAGACGCGTCTTTCCTTACCTACGTTACACGAAGAGGCCGGACATCGCACTGAAGTACAGTGATATGTTCCGTATTTTCTCGTTTATTTGGAGGATTTTGATGCTAATTTTTGGATAAGAATACTCCTGAAATATAAATCTCATTATAGAAATAAAGTTTCTGATCATATTATGATTGGAAGTGTATGTAAAACCATGCTATACCTATGTTACAACAAAAATTGCCATGGACATCGTTTGTAACGTAGGTATGAGGTTGCTTGAAGATGCTCTGGTGTTCTTATTTTGTTACAAATGTTTATGTGCCTTATAGTCTTTGTAGAAGTCACCTTGCCTCTCTTAATTATGATAGGCATAATGCTGAAAGGTTGTATATTCCTGTTTTACATTGCCATGAAAATGGCATATGTCACAACATAAACCACAAAAAACCATGGGACATTATTAGTGAAACAGTCATAGACAAAATACATTTGTACACAGGCTTGTTTTTTTTTCATCAAATAATTCGTCACACATTTCTCTCCAAGAATAACTGCAAACCACAGACAATTATTTGATAAATTTTTCAGAATATGACTTTTATTCCCTACACAACATGAAAATCTAGAGAAGACCCAACCCCATGGAATGACCCTTCTCTTTCTCTCTCCCTTTCTGTGTCTTTCTCACATACATTGTATTTCCTCATGCATATTCAAACATTGTCCATACAATGATAACCATCTCACTATACACGCGTATACTGCGCATTGCCAATTTCACACTGCACAAAAATAAAAAAGGTAAAAAAAAAAAAAAAAAATGGAAGAAAAATAAAGGCATTGTCATTCTCACCAAGAGAGGGCAGCATAACACCAATCACAAGATGCAGAGTTAAGTGCTGTCTGGCTCTCCAAAGAGAATGTCCAACAATTCACTTTGCTAAAGTTCGTCTTTGAACCAGTTTACCTTGCACAAGGTATTGTACTGATGTACAAAAAGGATTATCATAGGGAACTAACATTCTTCCATAATGTTTGAGTATCCATGGAGAAAGAACCATGAGATACCAGGCACACATCAGCCACAGAGTTAACATGCAGTGAATACACCTGTACTGGCACACAATTACAATTTTTCAATTTGAAGAGTTCATACTCAATTCACATGCAAAATGCATTTCTGGGCCAGGAATAATTATGGCAATTTTTGTCACACAACACTTTCTTTCCATATAACCGTACCAGATTTAAAAAAGAAAAAGAAAAAGAAAAGAAGGAATGAGAAAGACCAACAAACTTTAAAGGGACCGTACAGTACTGGTTGATGTGGGGATTCAGGTTTATAACATTTCATAGTGAGATAATGAAAAGCATTTTATGAAATATGAAAGAGGACGTGAAGAAGGATTCAACGTTTGAAAATTGGTTTTCAAATGGCTGAGATATCAAACAAAGTGAGAATAATACAAGCAACAGGCCAGTCTTTTAATGGAATCTCTTTGTTTCACCTTATTTTTGGATATCTCAGCCATTTGAAAACCGATTTTCATCAAAACAACTTTTGATACCTCTTAGAATTGCATGCTCTTAGACATCTCATAGAGTAGTTTCTAAATATCTTGGAAAACGTTAAAAGCTAAATCCTCACCTCAACCAGAACTGTACAGTCCCTTTAAACTGAAGGTTTCTTCAGTTCAAAGACCACCACCACCACCACCACCACCACCAAAAAAAAAAAAAAAAAAAAAAAAAAAACTGTTTTACAATAACACAAGGAACTCTGTCACAGAGCATTTACAGAGCAATTTCAAATATGAAATGCATGAAGAAAAACTCCAAAAGGAGACAATTCTGGGTGAGGTAGGGATTCAGGTTTATAACATTTCTTAGTGAGCTATTGAGAAACCTCTTATGAAATATGAAAGAGCATGTAATTTTATGAAGGATTCAACATTTGAAAATTGGTTTTCAAATGGCTGAGATATCAAAAAAAAAAGTGATAATAATACAAGGGGACAGGCCATGTCTTTTATTAAAATCTCTTTGTTTCACCTTGTTTTTTGGATATCATCTCAGCCATTTCAAAGCCGATTTTCATCAAATAAAATTTTGATACTGTACCCCTTTTATAGAATTGCATGCTCTTTGATATCTCAGAGTGGTTTCTGAATATCTTGCAAAACGTTAAACAAGCTACTGTAAATCCTCACCTCAACCAGAACTGTACAGTCCATTCAAACTTAAGGTTTCTTCAGTTCAAAGACCACAAAAAAAAGTACTGTACAGACCTGTGTACAATTGTACATTATTTTCTTCTAAGTTAAAGGAGAAGTTCACCTTCAGTTCAAACATAAGGATTGAGAGAATGTAGCAATATTAGTAGAACACATCATTGAAAGTTTGAGGAAAGTCGGACAATCCATTCAAAAGTTATGAATTTTTGAAGTTTTTGTGCAGTCACCGCTGGATGAGAAGACTACTGCAGTGTATGATGTCACATGCGTACAACAATATAAGGAAAATATAAAGAGAATTTCACAAAATTTCATCTGTTGAAAAAAGTACACATTCCCTCGACTCGTTACTGACATATGGGTAATATTACAATGTATTCCCATTGCCTTTAGAAAGAGGCAAATCAAGTGCTCTTTCATTATGCGAAAAAAGTGAAAATATGTTGAATTTTCCTTACATTTTCTTTATACTGTTGTACTAATATGACATCAAGAGCCTTGGTACATTGTAGTCTCCTCATCCAGCGGTTCCAACACAAAAATTTTAAAAATTCATAACTTTTGCATCAATTGTCCAATTTTCCTCAAACTTTCACTGATGTGTTCTATTAATATTGCTGCATTCTCTCAATCCTTAATGTTTATGAAGGTGAATTTGTCCTTTAATTGTTTAACAAAGGGCAGGATTAAAAAGACAATGTGCATCCTTGAGCTTTCAACTTGCCATACATACTTGTATTTGACGATTTGAAGAAAAAAGTTTTCTACACTACATCGAAACACCCGCCTTTAATTTTCTCCTTGAAACAAATTCTATGTTGTTGTTGTTGTTTTTTTCAAAGTGACAGATATTCCATTCATCTGATATCAATACTTTCATTAAAATGAACGATATCTAGATTTAAACAAAATGTATTCATAAAAAATGGTTTTTGAAGGTACATTTGTACACGTACAACAGCAAAGAAAAAAAGGCCAGCACGGTTTGTAATGGGCAGTGATACCAGCTTGTCCTTCTCTGTACCAATAGTGTTTGGAGCCTCTTGAAGATCACTGCATTTAAAGACATACAAATAATTTGTATACCCTGTGGGCTCCAAATGTGACCAGCGACAACGGTTTCAGGCAAAAGTCGGGAATTTTGAAAATTCATTTTTTCATTGAATCACTTTGCCCATTTCCTAAGCTTTACATTGATATAAAATACTCGTATTCTCCGGTACCGGTACTGTAAGTGGTCATATACTACAGAGTATTATTTGAATACTGGTCATTTATGACCACTCCTTTTCTGTCTCCTGCTGTCTTTTTTGAGTCAACCTGCTGTCATATTTACTACAAGCACAATTAAAAAGTCAGTTTCCGATCGTATGTTGCACAATTTGTGTGGCGATTTGTCACTCTGATATGCTTAAACCATGTTCCCTATCGTACAGTATCTGTTTTTCATGTTAATTTTAATAGTGCTGCCTAGTGTTGCTGTTCACTTTTTGTTTCACTTACGTTGTCGAACATTGCAGTAGAAAAGCTCAGATAGAAAGCCAAACGAAGAGCTTAAAGACTGAGCGTACTGATATCTATTGTAGCAACAACAATGGAGCATGCATGCGTGGACAAAACATTTCTGACACGCTGCGAGGCGTATCGCCGAAAGCCGAACTATGTAAATGTGTGCGACGCACTATCCAATCGCACGCGAGATGCCTCGCCGTAGGAACACTGGGCATAGTGGCGCGACGTTCGAAAGGAGATCGAAACTGACAAGTGTGATCCAGATAGGGTGTTTAAAATTCCATTTTCGGTAGGAAAAACTTAGTGTTATGCTGTGAAATTTAGTGTAGATGTACAAAACATATCAAAGATTCAATCTGAAAAAAACCCAAAATCGACAAAAATAACATTTTGGCCAAAATCTTTGTACCCCGCCTAGGAGGGAATTTGCTCTTGCAACTTTTGCCTGAAACCGTTGTTGCGGGTAACAAATGATCTACAAAGAAACCATTGGACTAATCCTACACAATATATTTATAGAATATAAATTTTCTCATAAAGGCAGCTATAATAGTCGCCAGTTACACGGTCAATACTTCAATGCCCTTGACCATTGCCCTGTGATAGCAGAACAGGGTGTTACTGTGCAGTACCACAAACCAGAACCAGAATGTTCAATTTATACTCTGCTACATGTACATAATATACCATATATATGGCCTTTTTTACGATCAGTGGTGTAACTTTTGTACTCGGAGGGTCAAAATTTCAAACCAAATATTTTTTCATTATTAGGTGATCCGAGTATCCTCTCGGATCACCTTCTGTATCTGTACTGATTCTTTGTTCTTCTTCTTCTTCTTCTTCTTCTTCTTCTTCTTCTTTATTTCTGGACAAAATTTGTGCATCTATTAACTCAGAAAGTTCTCAGAGTATCAATTTCAAACTTATAGCATATATGTATCATGTCCCAAAGACGACAAATCTAATGTATCATTGTGATTGGTCAACCGTGACGTCACTATGACGTCATTATATGAAAACACATTTTCATTCATATCTCATTAATGGAAAGGAATTTTTCAATGAAATTTACGTCTCATATATTTCATGTCAAGCGCATTCTACTCATATTATCAAAATTCATATTTATCATTAAAAAGCGCGCGTACGCGCGCGTTGAAATATTTGTATGCTCCAATCGAGCTCAAATTTTTTTTGCACATGTTCTAGACCATTTGCAGCATTTTTTGAAAAATTGAAAAAATTGGACGGACGCGTATGCGCGCGCGCATACATGTACACACGCACAGCTATATATGCAATAAAAATTTTCCGTTTTTTCACTTCGATCGGATGCCTGAAAAGTCAAGGAATATTTCTACCAAGTTTCAAGTCAATCCGACTCAATATGACGTCATACGGGCCCGTCAAAGTTGAAATTCCGTGCGCACGTCAATGGCGATATACAGTGCAACTATGCCAAAAAACTGCCAATTTTAAATCCGATTTTACTTGTCAGGATGGACGGTGACTAACCATTTTCTTTACATATTCTGAAAGCTGATGAGTTGTTCATGTCATTTCATTGGTTGGCGATGCTGAAAAAATGATTAAAAGATATCAAATTTCTTAATAAAGTAAAAAAAAGTAAATTTTCAAAATGACGTCATCAAAATTCAAGTTTACTCGAGCGTATTTCACTTATCCTTTGCCGATTTTCACACAAATTTCAGTATGTTGTAGCTTATTAAATGCTCTTTCACATATAATAACAGCATTTTGATTGGATGACGGCATCACCTCGTAAAAATGGATTGAAAGTAATCTTCTCAAATTTGACCAGTTTACGTGTTATCTCTATGGGAGTGCAGTTTTTCTGGAAATGAAAATTGACATGACTATCTTTCTCGAGCACTAGCTCACTTATGCTGCGGTGAATTTCTTCCAAATTTTAATATGTTGTAGCTGAGACTTTGGGCTATCGCAACTGTGCCCTTCGTTTTTTCATACGTCGTCGGCATCATGTCAAAAAATTTGGTTGAAATTAAAGCTTATCTTCGATGTATTCAGATATTTCTTTCTTTCTGCAACTTTCTTTGCAATAACTCAAGAAAGACAGCCCCTAATCACCCCCATATTTTGCACATGTTTAGTTCATGTTACGTACATTATTTCATAAAATAACAATTACTTGATCGCACACCATCTTGGGTATGTAAATTAGGGTCAAAGGTCATACATATTTCATCCTGTATCTTAGTAAATACATGTCCTATCTTTCCCATATTTTGCACACGTAAAGACCATGTTACAAGAATCATTTCACAAAATAACCACTTTCTGCTCAGATGCCATCTTGTCTGTGCAAAGTGAGGTCAAAGGTCATATGTACTTTTTTCTGTACCTTCGTTATGACGTGTTATCTCTATGGGAGGGAATTTTTCTAGATGTGAAAGTTGACACGATTGTCTTTATCGAGCACTAGCTCACTTACCCTTCGGTGAATTTCTCCCAGATTTTAATATGTTGTAGCTGAGACTTTGCGCTATCGGCACTGTGCCTTTTCTTTTTTCATACGATGTCGGGATCATGCTAAAAAACTTGGTTGAAATTAAAGCTTATCTTCAATGTATTGAGATATTTCTTTCTTTTTGCAACTTTCTTTGCAATAACTCAAGAAAAACAGCCTCTATCACCCCCATATTTTGCACATGTTTAGTTCATGTCACGTACATTATTTCATAATATAACAACTACTTGATCGCACACCATCTTGGGTATGTAAATTAGGGTCAAAGGTCATAAATGTTTCATCCTGTATCTTGGTGAATACTTGTCCTATCTTTCCCATATTTTGCACACGCAAAGACCATGTTACAAGAATCATTTCACAAAATAACCACTTTTTGCTCAGATTCCATCTTTGGTGTGCAAAATGGTGTCAAGGGTCAAATACTGTATACTTCATTTTGTATCTTCGTTAGTGCCTAGCATGCACATTGTACTGTAAAACACTTGTAATATATTCGCGGTATGATATTTTCGGGAATTGGAGCCGACGGTCTTTCTCGTGTAATGTAGACAAGAATTTTTGCGTGCATTTTAATTTCACAAATCTTTGCGCTCTCGAAATCAAAATGCACGCGAACATTCGTTTTACAGTATTTGCACCAAACAATTGATACAAATCTACACAATTTCTCCATAATGAATTAAGAACATCACTTTATGACAGGATATCTACATGTGTACCACAAAAGTAACATTTCACAATACTTGTGTACCATTATTATGTACAAATTATATGTACATACTGTAGTGTACAATGTACTTTGTATTCTGTCATGGATCTACAAAGTGTACCACTGTACCGTATTCATGAAAAGTCAACCTGTACCACAAAGATGTGAATGGCATTACACCAGTACATGTATGTTGTATCTTTAAAGGACAAGTCCAGCTTCACATGTGGATTGAGTGAATGCATCATTAGAACACATTAGCAAGGGTCTGAAGAAAATTGGACAATCAGTTTAAAATAATAAAAATTTTGAATTTTTGAACTTTCTTATTCACTACTACAGCCTGTGATGTCACATGTGTACACTGATATAAAGAAAGTATAAGGAAAATTCAAGATATTTTCACTTTTCTCGCATAATAAAAGAACACTTGAATTCCCTCTTTCAGAAGGCAGAGGGGAATAAATTACCCTTAACATATGTCAGTGACGAGTCAAGGAAATGGGCACTTTTTTCAACAAGTAAAATTTTGGGAAATTCTTTTTATATTTTCCTTATACACTGTATCGTTGTACACATGTGACATCATACACTCTGTAGTAGTCTTCTCATCCAGCAGTGACTATGCAGATATTTTAAAAATTCATAACTTTTGAACAGATTGTCTGATTTTCCCCAAACTTTCACTGATGTGTTCTACAAATATTGCTGCATTCACTCAATCCACATGTACATATATGAAGATGGAATTGTCCTTTAATATCTGCATAATCCTACCAAATTCCAAAGCACTTTTCCTGGCTATTCTCAATTCACAAATGTGCATTTAGATGATTTACTTTGATAGTAGCATGTTTATCCCATATTTCCCAAAAATACCCCAGGAAATCCTGTAGTTTAAACTAACACTGCAATCACCTACATGTATCTGCGGGATAATCAGGAACAGAAGTAACTTGGATGATGACGCTATTTATAGAGCTTTTTATACGCTGTGAACTTTCTCTCAACATCCCACTGTCCCTTGCCTTGCTTCCTGTTGCAATAGTTTGGATTGGCATTCACTTGTAAGTTTACACTACAGCTATTAACAGAATAATAATAAATCTATGTACAACTATAGGTACAATATTTGTATGCTTACATACTCTGCGGTATTCCATCCATAGGTTTACAGTATGCGGTAGACCAAACTAGTCCACAGCTTTTCCCATTTCAGTTTCCATTTATTGATATATTTGTAAGCATTCATACCGTATTCTCCGGCAATAAGGCTGCAACTCTGCACAGGCCGCACCCTGACTTTAGCGACAAAAAGAAAAAAAAAAATGAGGAAGGATTAATTCTTTTCAAAACTTTCACCCTTTTTTTCCTGAATTTTGATAACAAACTTTGAATGAATTTCTGCCTGGTTTTTATGTTTCCTTATTCATTTTCTCTTTGTGTGAGTACGTTGTATGTGCATGTTTTATTTCAAATTTTGACGGTATAGTAACAATGATTGAATGATGCAAACTTTGTGTCTCGTTATGTGAAGGAAATCTGAGTTTGTACGTGCGATGTTCATGTATGGAACTACGGAATTTAAAACTCACATGAAGAAGAGTGTGCACGCTTTCATTCACAAAATTTGCTGTACAACAGCGAAGCATTCTTACATCTGCTGCACGAGACAGAGCTGTGATTATAATCATTGTGTGATGTTATGATGCGTGAGGTTAGTGTATTTTAAATGCAGTGGGCAGGATCGACGGCTCTGCCAAGCAACTTGTTTGCGCTGCGCTTTATCTTTCAAAAATTGGCATGGAAAACACCAGTGGTTAGAAGGTGATGACAACAAATCAAGTTGTCATTTGATTGCGGAACATGGCCCTGTCTAAAAGATTGATTGATTCATTGTATGATATCAAGTTGCTCATTGGCATTACTGCATAGTCCCTTGCATGATTAATGGATTTGCAAGTGAATTCTATATTTCTGCCACTAACTGTTTTGTGTGCAAAATTCATGCCTATACTGTACAAAAATGGTTATTTGAAAGGAAAACAATCATAGATTTGTCATGTCATACAATTTGCATCAAAGCAAAGCTTGACATCTTCTCTACAACTTTGCTCATTACATGTCCAAGGTAACAAATATCTATAATTAAGTTACATCTCGCTGGAGAATACGGTACCCAGTGACTTTCTGTCTAAACCACTGGCATGCTTACATTCTGGAGGAAAAAAATGATTGTCTTACCATATACAATGTACAACAACATAGAGTATTTTTCATACAGCTTGTAAGTGGTTTCTTTTGACTTCAGTATTAAAGGTACTGTCTACCATTGGGAGCAGCAATTTAAAAAATAAATTTTGAGATATTACATTTGATGCATACCTGTAAGTGTACAATTGCACGTCAGTCGTATCACAAAAATCCTACCATTTTGCAATAAAGCCTAAAAGACAAAAAGATATCACTATTTTTCTCAACAAACCATTACCTAAAAACAGTTAAGTCTAGAAAAAAAAAAAAAGAATCATAACTATATTGTTCCCATTTTGTATATTTCACAAAAAAGGACAAGTTCATCTTCATAGACATGTGGATTGAGTGAATGCAGTAATATTGGTACATGTACATTTGTACATGTACACTATGTACGATTACAATGTACATGTAGAACACATCAGTGAGAGTTTGGGGTAAATCTGACAATCCGTTCAAAAGTTATGAATTTTTTAAGTTTCTACTCATTCACTGCTGGATGAGAAGACTACTGTACTGTAGCTTGTGATGTGACATTTGAACAATGCTATAAAGAAAACATAAAGAAAACTCAACATATTTTCATTTTTCTTGCATAATATAAGAACACTTGACTTGCCTCTTTCAGAAGGCAGATGGAATATTACTCTTAACATACTTTACGTCAGTGACAAGTTGAGTTAATGTGGACTTTTTTCGAAAAAATAAAATTTTGTGAAATTCTTGTTCTATGCACATACATGCTGTAACATCATGCACTGTACATAGTAGTCTTCTTCAACAAATACCTGTATTAAACCAAACAGCATCAAACAATGCAGCATGGCACACTACATAGTTTCTGCACTGCACAGTATGAAAATACTCTTCCCAGAGGTCAGTACTTCACCCAGAAGAAGAAGAAGAGTGTCACGCAGCATCAGTTTGAAATAGGGTCTAGAAAAAGTACAGTTGGGTGAATTACATGAAATAATCCCGGTACCATTATTACAGCACCAACCCATTCATTCTACATGACTGGCAGTATGACCTGGCTAACTCACACAATTTTTAACATTGTTATACAATGATCGAGTGTGTGGACCTCTTGCGTTACATGTAGCTCTACAGTGAACATTAGGTCAACAACACAAGATCATAATATCACCCATTGCACTGGTACCTAAATTTTAAAAGATATTGTACATTGTACATGCTGAATATTTCGTGAGGTTTTTATTTTCCTGAATTTTGTGAGTCAGATGCTACATGTATTTGCGAAATTAAACACACACGAAAATATCGACTCTGATCATGCTATGAATGTGACGCATGCGTATATACAATGTACATTTCATTAATTAATTCATTCATTCATTCTTAATTGGTCTATGTCAGACAGAAATTTGGCTTCCATTGACATTACATTGTACCACAATTATAATGATAATACAAACACATTTTGTATCGCAATTACAGTCATAATTACGTCTATATTAAAAAATAAGCACATGCCACAAACAACACCTTACAAATCTATTACACAATTTATTTCTCCGTTCGGTACACGAATCCACGATCACGCATTCAACCACTCACGAAATCGTTGGGAAGTTCCGATTTGCAAAAATTTAGACTCACAAAATAGTTGGCATATACTGTACATTACACCTTTTAAAATTTAGGATTACATACAATATTTGTAAATTGTAGACTGGTCCTTGGCCAATCATCAATGGCTACATCCATGCTGATTCTGATAATCAAATCGCCACTGCACAAATTAAAAAAAAAAAGTTACATTACAAAAAAGACTGACATGTGATTTAACTTACTGTAAGGCTACTTTTAGATCATATTCTAGCACTTTAAGGGCCATTCATACAATAAGCATGATAAGCAAGCCACATCATGCACATGATCACATTGCTCAATCGGCTGGCCGCCTCAAAATGACGCCAAGTTGGCATAGACAAATGCACAATATGCCCTCAAGTTGACCTCGCCATTCACTCTCCGACAAATGAATATGCCTATGGAGTAGATTTGGCAGATTTATACTACAATGTTCTACTACCGCGTACCGGTACCACTTGCAATACGCTACTGTTGGCCAACATAGACTCGGAGACTCTACAATATTCCAGTCTGGCTTCTCTACCAGCTGATTATTGTATCAGGCAGCATGCAGCATTGGCCCATTGTCTGTATCCATCGCTGCCCGCTGGTTGTACACTGCGGCAGCACTACCACTCGCCAATTATTGTTCGCACTTACCTGTCACGGCGCCAAGTGTCGTTCCCTGCCAACATTTATCCCACTTCTCATCAACACGACATAAGAAAAGCCACGATCAAACCCATTACTGTAGATACTTACAACTTGTTCAGCCAAAAGACGCAGCGATCGGGAAAAGTGAAATTTTGCCTTCGTAACAGGTGAAAATACAGGTGAATAACAAGGCAGAAGCGGCGATGATATTTCTTCGTCGTGGAGGCTGTTACACACAATTGTGTCATCCCATTCATGTGTGTGTGTGTGTGTGTGCGCATGTGACTTAGTGCGTGTGTTACTGATGCTAGGGAGAATGCAGTGATAGATGATTGCCTTCGATACACACATACAGAATCTCTCACGCTGCTTCATCATGCAATCGTACGTGTGCAACGTGTGGTGCAGTACACTGGTAACTCTGCGCACGCAAGAGTGCGCAGTGCGAGCTCGATACCCAGAGAAGGATACAGTACACAGTGAAGTATCGACGTGCATTCCTCCGTCTTCTTCTTCCTCCTCTTCTATCTTCTTCTTTTACTAGTACTTAGTACTTTACTTTACATACTTTTACTATTCATCGATGATTTCATCCTCAGCTGCTCTTGATTCTTCCATTTAAAGGTACTGTTCAGCATTGGGAGCAGTGGTTAAAAAAAACCCCAAATCGTTCGATTCACATTTCAATTCAATTCAGTTCAATTCATTTATTTTCATTCTTCTTTTTCCATCAAAACATAACACAGAATAAATCAGGAATTACATCATGCGTACTATAGTCTTTGCAAAACATAAATACATTATTGTAATACAGCTAAACATAAGAATGCATACTGGCAAAAAAAAAATACAAAATTATGCTTTAGTTGAGAAAAAAAAATAATTAAGAGGTCCACCAAAAAGTATATTGTATATTGTGAACCGCTAAAAAAATAATAAATAAATAAATAAAAAAATCTTATGAATTACGTAAGTAAACACTTGTCACAAATATAATTTACGAAAGGACGGAACAAAACAGGAAAAACACAACATGACACGACTAGACAGAATACTTAAGTGGATGGAAAGAATGGAAGGAATGAAAGAAAAAAAAAAAGAGAATGTCTACACGCTGAAAGAGGGAAATGGAACAGGGTATAATCAAGGAGGTACTAGGCCTAGTACCCAACGGCGTAAATCCATACTGAGGAGTGGGGGGGGGGGGGGGATGGTCACCATCACCACGATTACTCCGAAGCCCATAACCGGACCGGCGCAGCCTTTTTTTTTTTGGGGGGGGGGGGGGGAGAAGCTTTGTGCCCCCCTCCCCCCCCCACCCCCCCACACACACACTTTACAGGGATCGGATGCCCCACCCTTTTGCATGAAATATAAAGTGGGAGAAAAGTGGCAGCAACAATATAAAGACTTTTTGTTCTTGTTGCTTTTTTTTTTTTTTTTTTTTTTGCTTGTCAGACGACTTTCGGCGGAAAATCAGACCTTAAAAGTATGAAAACATTTTTGGAAATATCTGTGAGAGGGAGCGGAACGACCGAACGGGGGAAGGGTGTGTATGGGGGGGGGGGGGGGGTATCCCTCTCCCACACGAGGAAGATTTTGCATTTTCAGACCTGAAATTCAGCGATCTGGTGCTCACTTGTGGTGAAAATTTTGTTTTCTTTTCTTTAAAAAAACAATAAGAAAATGAAATATTCACAATATGTTATTGAATGACAAAATCGTGGTATTTCAGCTCTTGCTGTGCGACATCACTGTGAAGGCCTACTAAATAATAGGGCCTATCATCGGCGTAGACAGGATTTGATCTTAGGAGGAGCGGTTATGTGAGGGAACGAATCAAGCGAGGGGGGAGGGTATGGTAGGGGGGTTTCCCCCTCCTACGGTGAAATCTCTTTGCGTTGAAAATTTTAACACCAGGCGCAACTGCTGTCAATCACTGGCAGCAACATCAGGAGAATGGCATAGGAATTAAATGCGAGCGAGCGGAGCGAGCGAGCGTGAAAATTTTAACATTTTACAGTCTAAAAACTGCCGTTTGTAGCTATACTTTTTCTCTTTGGAAATTAAGGGGGGCCGCATCAGGCGCAACTGCTGGCAATTACTGGCAGCAACATCAGGAGAATGGCATAGCAGTTAAATGCGAGCGAGCGGGGTGAGCGAGCTTGAAAATTTTGACATTTTACAGTCCAAAGACTGCCGTTTGTGGCTGTATTCTTTCGCTTTGGAAATTATGGGGGCACACCGGGCGCAACTGCCGGCAATCGGGCAGCAACATCAGAATGGCATAACGATTAAATGCGAGCGAGCGAAGCGAGTGATCTTGAAAATTTTGATATTTTACAGTCCCACATGTCCTTTGTGGCTGTACTAGTATTTTTTCGCTTTGGAAATTAAGGGGGGGGGGCGCACCGGGCGAAAACTGCTGGCAATTACTGCCAGCAACATTAGGAGAATGGCATAATGATTAAATGCGAGCGAGCGAAGCGAACGAGCTTTAAAAATTTGACATTTGACAGTCCCAAAACTGCCGTTTGTAGCTATATTTTTCGCTTTGGAAATTAAGGGGGGCGCACCTGCTCACAGTCACTGGCAGCAACATCAGGAGAATGGCATAGCGATTAAATGCGAGCGAGCGAAGCGAATGAGCTTGAAAATTTTGACATTTTCCAGTCCCAAAACCTGTCGTTTGTAGCTATACTTTTTCGCTTTGGAAATTTAGGGGGCACACCGGGCAAAAACTGTTGGCAATTACTGGCAGCAACATCAGGAGAATGGCATAATGATTAAATGCGAGCGAGCGAAGCGAACGAGCTTCAAAAATTTGACATTTGACAGTCCCAAAACTGCCGTTTGTAGCTATATTTTTCGCTTTGGAAATTAAGGGGGCGCACCTGCTCACAGTCACTGGCAGCAACATCAGGAGAATGGCATAGCGATTAAATGCGAGCGAGCGGAGCGAGCGAGCTTGAAAATTTTGACATTTTACAGTCTAAAAACTGCCGTTTGTAGCTATACTTTTTCGCTTTGGAAATTTAGGGGGCACACCGAGTGCAACTGCCGGCAATTACTGGCAGCAACATCAGGAGAATGGCATAGCGGTTAAATGCGAGCGAGCGGAGCGAGCGAGCTTGAAAATTTTGACATTTACAGTCCAAAGACTGCCGTTTGTGGCTGTATTTTTTCGCTTTGGAAATTAAGGGGGCACACCGGGTGCAACTGCCGGCAATTACTGGTAGCAACATCAGGAGAATGGCATACTGATTAAATGCTAGAGAGCGAAGCGAGTGAGCTTGAAAATTTTGACATTTTCCAGTCCTGAAAACTGTCGTTTGTAGCTATATTTTCGCTTTGGAAATGAAGGGGGGCGCACCGGGTGCACCTGCTGTCAATCACTGGCAGCAACATCAGGAGAATGGCATAGCGGTTAAATGCGAGCGAGCGGAGCGAGCGAGCTTTAAAATTTTACACTCCAAAAACTGCCGTTTGTAGCTATATTTTTCGCTTTTGTTTGTCCCACTTTTATTTGAGAACCACCCCCCCCCCATCGATGCCTCTATACATATTAGGTTGCTTTTGTTAAGTGAAAGATCTGCTGCACACTCTTTGATAAATTAGGGAATATACGTCTATGTCAAAAGTGTACAAAGTTTATCCCTTATCCTCTATAGCGGACCTTTTGCATGTTCATGATTGCAATACAACGATCTGGTGCATAGTTCTGGCGATATTTGGACAATTTTCCATTATGAAAGGTCGAGATTTGTCCTCATCTCGGGAATTGCTTGGGGGATAAATGATTTGTCTGTCTAAACACTTCCTTTGGGTCGGGGCAAATGCCCCTTTGCCCCCCATAGATTCGACGTCCCTGATCTTCCCTTGGTATGCCCATAGATGTATCCTGACTGAGTCATCAGTCACTGTCGTTTCTCAGGAATGATTCAGGAAATGGAGGGTATTCAATTATGGCGATAAAGTTGTTGTTATTGTTTGTTTGTATGTTTTCGTACCTATTTTGCAGATGGTCCCCAGTTACTCGCGTCATATCATGTTTACATGTAGACTAAGACCCCGTTTACAGTGCGAAGCTCGGCCGCGGCTCGGCCGCGGCCGTGCCCAGCCCCGCTTCAGTGTAAACGCACAAAAGGCCAAATGCGAGGCCAAAATTGGCCTCGCATTTGGCCTCGCTCTGGAGGTGGTCTCGCCGCGGCCGAGCCGCGGCCGAGCCCGGCCTTTTCTTGGTGTAACGCAAACTGGGCCAAATGCGCGGCCAATGCGCGGCCAATTTTAGTCTGGCTTCCAAACCCTCTGCCTGTATCTTTCGCTATTCAGGATATTAACCCCCTCAACGTCGAAAACTAGTATAGTTTAAGGTGGTTTTGTCCTGCAAAGGATTCTTTCCTTCGGCAAAGGCCTTTGCCCGAACGGCGACTTCGTCGCCACGGAATTCATTTGGCAAAGGGTCTGAAACCAGACAATACCAAATTGCATTTGTTTACAAGCAGAGCGCCACTACGACAAATATTGAAAGGTTTGAATCAAAAGCACGGCCGAGCCCAGCAGTGTAAACGGACAAAATTGCGAGGCTCGGCCGCGCAATTGAGGCCGGGCTCGGCCGCGGCCGAGCCGCGGCCGAGCCCGGCCCCGCACCGTAAACGGGGCATGGGCGTAAATCCCGGGGGGGATGGGGGGGGGATATATCCCCCCTGAAATGGAGGAGGGGGGGATGGCCTGTACAATCATCCCCCCTGAATTTTGAGGGGAAAAATGGAGGAAGCAGAAATGTGATTGTCTAGTATCAATTTTGGCATATTGCATGACGTTTGTACGCCGGCCTTCAGACAGGTAACAGAGCTGAACAGTATATCTGTAGGAAAATGTATAATTTTCTCAAGCGCTCGCTCGCTTCGCTCGCTCGCTCGCGAAGAAAGTAACATCGACATACACTGTAAGGTATGGCTCAGCGTTGACAACGTCAAATAGTATAGGTCTACATGTAAACATGCTATGACGCGAGTAACTGGAGACCATCTGCAAAATATGTACGAAAACATACAAACAAACAATAACAACAACTTTATCGCCATAATTGAATCCCCTCCTTTTCCTGAATCATTCCTGAGAAACGACAGTGACTGATGACTCAGTCAGGATACATCAGTTATGGACATACCAAGGGAAGATCAGGGTCGTCGAATCTATGGGGGGCAAAGGGGCATTTGCCCCGCCCCAAAGGAAGTGTTTAGACAGACAAATCATTTATCCCCCAAGCAATTCCCGAGATGAGGACAAATCTCGAACTTTCTTAATGGAAAATTGTCCAAATATCGCCAGAACTATGCACCAGATCGTTGTATTGCAATCATGAACATGCAAAAGATCCGCTATACAGGATAAGGGATAAACTTTGTACACTTTTGACATAGACGTATATTCCCTAATTTATCAAAGAGTGTGCAGCAGATATTTCACTTAACAAAAGCAACCTAATATGTATAGAGGCGTTGATGGGGGGGGGTGGTTCTCAAATAAAAGTGGGACAAACAAAAGCGAAAAATATAGCTACAAACGGCAGTTTTTGGAGTGTAAAATTTTAAAATTTTAAAGCTCGCTCGCTCCGCTCGCTCGCATTTAACCGCTATGCCATTCTCCTGATGTTGCTGCCAGTGATTGACAGCAGGTGCACCCGGTGCCCCCCCCCCTTAATTTCCAAAGCGAAAATATAGCTACAAACAAAAGTTTTTAGGACTGGAAAATGTCAAAATTTTCAAGTTCACTCGCTTCGCTCGCTAGCATTTAATCAGTATGCCATTCTCCTGATGTTGCTGCCAGTAATTGCCGGCAGTTGCGCCCGGTGTGCCCCTTAATTTCCAAAGCGAAAAAATACAGCCACAAACGACAGTCTTTGGACTGTAAAATGTCAACATTTTCAAGCTCGCTCGCTCCGCTCGCTCGCATTTAACCGCTATGCCATTCTCCTGATGTTGCTGCCAGTAATTGCCGGCAGTTGCACTCGGTGTGCCCCCTAAATTTCCAAAGCGAAAAAGTATAGCTACAAACGGCAGTTTTTAGACTGTAAAATGTCAAAATTTTCAAGCTCGCTCGCTCCGCTCGTTCGCATTTAATCGTTATGCCATTCTCCTGATGTTGCTGCCAGTAAAAATGTGAGCAGGTGCGCCCCCCTTAATTTCCAAAGCGAAAAATATGGCTACAAACGGCAGTTTGGAGACTGTAAAATGTCAAATTTTTGAAGCTCGCTCGCTTCGCTCGCTCGCATTTAATTATTATTCCATTCTCCTGATGTTGGCTGCTAGTAATTGCCAGCAGTTTTCGCCCGGTGCGCTCCCTTAATTTCCAAAGCGAAAAATATAGCTACAAACGGCAGTTTTGGACTGTCAAATGTCAAAATTTGGAGCTCGCTCGCTTCGCTCGCTCGCATTTAATCATTATGCCATTCTCCTGATGTTGCTGCCAGTAATTGCCAACAGTTTTTGCCCGGTGCACCCCCTTAATTTCCAAAGCGAAAAAATACAGCCACAAACGACAGTTTTTGGGACTGGAAAATGTCAAATTTTCAAGCTCATTCGCTTCGCTCGCTCGCATTTAATCATTATGCCATTCTCCTGGGAGGTATTTCATGAAGTAACTTGTCGGATAAAATATCCGACAAGTTTTGAGAAATTCTTTAGTCTGATTGGCTGATTCCTCTGAACTTGTCGGATATAATTGACTTGTCGGACATTTTATCCGACAAGTTCCTTCATGAAATGCTCCCTGATGTTGCTGCCAGTAATTGCCAGCAGTTTTCGCCCGGTGCGCCCCCCCCCCCCCCTTAATTTCCAAAGAGAAAAATACTAGTACAGCCACAAAGGACATGTTGGACTATAAAATATCAAAATTTTCAAGCTCACTCGCTTCGCTCGCTCGCATTTAATCGTTATGCCATTCTGATGTTGCTGCCCGATTGCCGGCAGTTGCGCCCGGTGTGCCCCCACAATTTCCAAGGCGAAAAAATACAGCCACAAACGGCAGTCTTTGGACTGTAAAATGTCAAAATTTTCAAGCTCGCTTGCCCCGCTCGCTCGCATTTAACTGCTATGTCATTCTCCTGATGTTGCTGCCAGTAATTGCCAGCAGTTGCGCCTGATGCGGCCCCCCTTAATTTCCAAAGCGAAAAAGTATAGCTACAAACGGCAGTTTTTAGACTGTAAAATGTTAAAATTTTCATGCTCGCTCGCTCCGCTCGCTCGCATTTAATCGCTATGCCATTCTCCTGATGTTGCTGCCAGTGATTGACAGCAGTTGCGCCTGGTGTGCCCCCTTAATTGCCAAAGCGAAGAATATAGCTACAAACGGCAGTTTTTGGACTGAAAAATGTCAAAATTTTCAAAGAGATTTCACCGTAGGAGGGGGAAACCCCCCTACCATACCCTCCCCCCTCGCTTGATTCGTTCCCTCACATAACCGCTCCTCCTAAGATCAATCCTGTCTACGCCGATGATAGGCCCATTATTAGTAGGCCTTCACAGTGATGTCGCACAGCAAGAGCTGAAATACCACGATTTTGTCATTCAATAATATATTGTGAATATTTCATTTCTTATTGTTTTTTTAAAGAAAAGAAAACAAAATCTTCACCACAAGTGAGCACCAGATCGCTGAATTTCAGGTCTGAAAATGCAAAATCTTCCTCGTGTGGGAGAGGGATACCCCCCCCCCCCCCACCCATACACACCCTTCCCCCGTTCGGTCGTTCCGCTCCCTCTCACAGATATTAAAAAAAAAAAAAAAATGTTTTCATACTTTGAAGGTCTGAGTTTCCGCCGAAAGTCGTCTGACAAGCAAAAAAAAAAAAAGCAACAAGAACAAAAAGTCTTTATGTTGTTGCTGCCACTTTTCTCCCACTTTATATTTCATGCAAAAGAGTGGGGCATCCGATCCTTGTAAAGTGTGTGTGTGTGGGGGGGGGAGGGATGGGGCACAAAGCTTCTCCCCCCTCCCCCCTCCCCACGCCCCCCCCCCCCCCCCAAAAAAAAAAAGGCTGCGCCGGTCCGGTTATGGGCTTGTAATCGTGGTGATGGTGACCATCCCCCCCACTCCTCAGTATGGATTTACGCCGTTGAAACGGGGTTACGCCATTCCTGACCCACTTTATCTGACACACTCTTTCTGACACACTTTTTTTGCCATTGTACACGGGGCAGTTTCATGAGACGGCGTCTGTTATTGGCTACTGTGCTAATGAATATTCAAGACTATGGTATGGCTTGTCGAACGTCGCGCTCAAGGCCGGCCAATAAGAGGCGGCCAGGAGCTGGTGAGCTGGAGGCGCGCGGCAATTTCTAACCTCATCCACGTGTAGGCCTTGCTACTACGTGGGCTTCCAGTACCTTTGTTTTTTTCAGCTGCTTAACCCATCCACGTACGGGCCTCTGTGTACTATTAATCTTCGTGCCTGCCTAGTAAGTCGGCAGTGAACTTGGGCGCGATCTTCCCTACGGCGCGATCTACACGCGAAGGGTATTCATGCTCCCAACCCCCCCCCCCCCCCCCGAGATAGCTCTGGAACATTCCATTCAATGACGGGGGTTTTATTTTGCAATGTTATCAAATAACTCTCATGTAAGCAAATTCTTGCCATAGCTAATCTATTTTAGAATAAAATCGTAATCCATCTATGATTAGATAACCTAATTCAAATTGGCAGAGACATAGAAAAATATTTGTTTTACAATCGTGATACGTTCAACTACTCATCTGTGCTGAAATCCGCATGTCTGCTCCACATAAGCACACATGTTATCGCTATCGCTCAAACTTCGATCGCGGTGCCGGTGGCTTGTGTGTGTTTACAACATGTGTGCATATGGAGGAAGCATGGGGCTGAAAAAACAGTACCACGTGGTGAGGTAAAAAACAAATCGGACGTAAGAAGTCGTACATTCGAGAGCTAAACAGACAAATAGCGAATACAAAGTCCACTGAAAAGGTCTTGACACTGTAATGTATGTTCCAAATTCATGTCTGGCTTAGTTTCGAGAGAATTTTCTACACTTGTAAAGGTTTTCTTTGCAAGAGATCAGGAGTGAGATCGGTGAAGTAGCTAAACATGTACTCTATGTGACTGTTGGTGACAGTTGCATGCATGCTTGCACGTGGCTGGGAGAGTGCGGCAAGAACGCTAGGAATGCACCACCAGCACGTACGGTGGGCTGCAAATTCTTGGGGCAAAATTAGACTTCATTGTTCAGCCCGTCTAGTATTTATATATTCATAATAATTCTAATTCTTCATGAAATCACGATAAAAATTCTTCATATTTATATTCATAATACATTTAAGAAGCGTAATATGAAATATTTTGACCTTTTTTTTTTGAAATCCAAAGAAAAAAAAAATGTTTTGAATAAAAAATTGATAATAAATAATAGTTCTTGACTCAAGTCTAAACTTCGTGCGTCTTCTTCCAGTTACCCCGCAGTTGCCCATGGATACGACGCATAAATAATCAGCTGTTTGCTGAGTCATTCCTACCCTACTGCCTCTGTTCAAATTGAGAGCGATTGTGATTTTATCGGTGGCATTTATAGTTTCATGACCTAATCCAATAAAACTAGACAAATTTAAACATCAAATGTTGTGACAGTTTTTGTCAGAATTTCCTATCAATATCACTTGTTGCCACGATAGTTTTGAGATTTCACTAGCTTCATTATCGAAGCTGTTCTGAGGCTGTTGGACATTTGAAAGAACTGCTTTGTAAGAAATCACCTTTTATTTATTATCTATTTTCACACACAAGAATTTTGATGATTTACATAATCTTTTAAAACTATTCTAATGTCATAATATTTCATGATGGTATGTGTTCTGTCTTTACATGGCAAGATGGGATTTTTTTTTTCTTCCATCCAGGGTCAAAGAAGGAAGTGACAGGAAGGAAACCAAAACGATAGGAAGGAAATGAAAAGGATAGAATGAAACACCTGCTCAGCGGGCTCTTTTTTATTGATTTTTACAATGGTGAATGCAGTACATCAGAATTTAAGTAAATTTACAGTTCTAAATAATTTATCATTTGAAAAATGAGCAAAGAAAATGGGATATAATCGAGTTCTTAAAATGAAAACTAAATTAGCATCGCCATTTAGATCTAATATTTACTAAAGAATAGCCCTGAGGCAACCTTATTGTCAAGCTTTTGGTTGAGTTTCTTTAGAGAAACGAATTTTTGGAGCACTAACCCAAGTGAACAACCAAAAGGTAAAAAAAAAAACTGATTAAATGCAGGTCTCTAGCCCTAGGTCTAGACCACTCCTGTGCATGAGCGAGCAACAGCCCCCGTGGACAGTGTCACTCTCGTCCTTGGCCTAGGCTAGGCTACTCGTGTCGTTCTCGCCATCATCAATGATCAACGTCATGGTCACACGAAATAAATTGCATCATCAAAAGGGTTCGTATATCATCACCAGAATCATTATGATCATCATCACTATCATCTCAACCACAGCAAAACCCTGAATATCATTCCCACCATAGTCACTCCCAGCTCACAAAAACACATTAGCATACAGACATCGCAGACTTTGTAGCTAACTACGTTAGACTTTAGATCAATGTTAGTTGTACACAAAATGAAACGGAGGTGGAAAACTAGTAATGAATACACGGAGATCATCAACGATGGCATTTTACCGTAGAAAAAATACACTGAACATCTTGCACCGCAAAAAAAAAAAAAAAAAAAAAAATTGAGGTAAAAAACTACGTTGAGGAAAACTAGGGTGAAAACTCGCTGCTTGGAAGACGAACGATGAAGACACTGTACGGTAAAAATGCACACGGAAACAAACGAGTGGGTACCATGAATGTTCTCGCACACACGTAGATAATCTACATCGTGTTCAATCAAAAAACTCAACAAACACTCGAACAAAAACTCACCTCTAAATTGTTGCAAACGAGATAATCACTTCAAAAAATGGGGGAAAACACTTGTGGTAGTACGATTGTACTCTAAGAATAACAGATATAAGATGATACGAAAGCAAAAGAGAGAAAAAGAGAGAGAAATGGACAGGAAACCTGCAGAAGTTATGCCACACTCACTGGCACTAAAACGCAATTCAACACACACACGCACACTGGTAATCAGATATCGTCATGGACCCCCTTGAGGAGATCGATATCACGCGTAAGTCAATGGCTAAAAGCCAATCACAGACACAGAATCAGACCGAGTGACTCATTATGAAAAAATTATCGCAAGGCTGATGAATATTCATTAGCACAGTTGCCAATAACAGAGGCCGTCTCATGAAAACTGCCCCGTGTACAAAATGAATGGCAAAAAAAGTGTGTCAGAAAGAGTGTGTCAGATGAATTCAAGTGGGTCAGGAAATGGCGTAACCCGTTGAAACGGGGTCATATACTATTTGACGTTGTCAACGCCTGAGCCATACCTTACAGTGTATGACGATGTTACTTTCTTCGCGCGCGAGCGAAGCAAGCGAGCGCTTGAGAAAATTATACATTTTCCTACAAGATAGAATACTGTTCAGCTCTGTTCCCTGTCTGAAGGCCGGCGTACAAACGTTATGCAATATGCCAAAATTGATACAATCACATTTCTGCTTCCTCCATTTTTTCCCGTCAAAATTCAGGGGGGATGATTGTACAGGCCATCCCCCCTCCTCCATTTCAGGGGGGGATATATCCCCCCATCCCCCCGGGATTTACGCCCATGCTAGTACCTCCTTGGTATAATTGAGGATGTGCTTCAGACCCCGCGTTCACATTGGTCCCCGCGACGCGGGGAAAGTCCCGAGCTGTGGGACTTTCTCCTCAAAAACCAGAATGTGAACGCTCGCCCAGCGAGCGTTCACATTATGGTTTTTGAGGAGCTGGTGCTGCACGCAGTGCCCCGCGTTCACATTGGTCCAGCGGCGTAAATCCATACTGACTGAGGAGTGGGGGGGATGATCGGCGATAGTCACCATCACCACGATTACAAGCCCATAGCCGAACCGGCGCAGCCTTGAGGGGGACGGGGGGGGGGGGGGGTGAGAGAAGCTTGGTAACCCCCCCCCCCCCCACACACACACACACACACACACTTTACAGGGATCGGATGTCTCACTCTTTTGCATGAAATATAAAGTGGGAGGAGAGTGATATATTTCTGACAAACTGTTACAAGCGAGCTTGAAAATGTTGACATTTAGTCCCAAAACTGCAGTTTGTGACTGTATTTTGTCCGCTTTGGAAATTAAGGGGGGGGGGCACCGGGTGAAACTGCCGGCAATTACTGACAGCAACATCAAGAGAATGGCATAACAAATTAAATGCGAGCGAGCGAAGCGAGCGAGCTTGACAATTTTGACATTTTACAGTAAAAAAAAAACTCCCGTTTTGGGCTGTATTTTTTCGCTTTGGAAATTAAGGGGGGCGCACAGGGCGCAACTGCTGGCAGTTCGTACTGGCAGCAACATCAGGAGAATGGCATAACGATTAAATGCGAGCGAGCGAAGCGAGTGAGCTTGAAAATTTTGACATTTTACAGTCCCAAAACTGCCGTTTGTAGCTTTATTTTTAGCTTTGGAAATTAAGGGGGAGCACCGGGCGAAACCTGGTGGCAATTACTGGCAGCAACATCATGAGAATGGCATAATGATTAAATGCGAGTGTGCGAAGCGAGCGAGCTTGAAAATTTTGACATGTACAGTCCTCAAAACTGCCATTTGTAGCTATATTTTTCGCTTTGGAAATTAAAGGGGACGCACCGGGCACAACTGCTGTCAATCACTGGCAGCAACATCAGGAGAATGCCATCGCGATTAAATGCGAGCGAGCGGAGCAAGCGAGCCTTAAAATTTTGACATTTTGCAATCCCAGAAAATGTCGTTTGTAGCTGTATTTTTTCGCTTTGGAAATTAAGGGGAGGCACACCGGGCGAAAACTGCTGGCAATTACTGACAGCAACATCAGGAGAATGGCATAATGATTAAATGCGAGCGAGCGGAGCGAGCGAGCGGAGCAATCCCAGAAAATGTCGTTTGTAGCTGCATTTTTTCGCTTTGGAAATTAAGGGGAGGCACACCGGGCGAAAACTGCTGGCAATTACTGGCAGCAAAATCAGGAGAATGACATGATTGAGCGAGTGAGCGGAGCGAGCGAGCTTCAAAATTTTGACTTATTACAGTCCCAAAACTGCCGTTTGTAGCTTTATTTTTAGCTTTGGAAATTAAGGGGGGGGGGCACCGGGTGAAACTGCTGGCAATTACTGACAGCAACATCAAGAGAATGGCATAACAATAAAATGCGAGCGAGCGAAGCGAGCGAGCTTGAAAATTTTGGCATTTTACAGTAAAAAAAACTGCCGTTTTGGGCTGTATTTTTTCGCTTTGGAAATTAAGGGGGCGCACAGGGCGCAACTGCTGGCAGTTCGTACTGGCAGCAACATCAGGAGAATGGCATAACGATTAAATGCGAGCGAGCGAAGCGAGTGAGCTTGAAACTTTTGACATTTTACAGTCCCCCAGACTGTCGTTTGTGGCTGTATTTTTTCGCTTTGGAAATTAAGGGGGAGCACCGGGCGAAAACTGCTGGCAATCACTGGCAGCAACATCATGAGAATGGCATAATGATTAAATGCGAGCGAGCGAAGCGAGCGAGCTTCAAAATTTTGACTTATTACAGTCCCAAAACTGCCGTTTGTAGCTATATTTTTCGCTTTGGAAATTAAGGGGGGGGGGGAGCACCGGGCGAAAACTGCTGGCAATAACTGGCAGCAACATCAGGAGAATGGCATAATGATTAAATGCGAGCGAGCGAGCTTCAAAATTTTGACTTATTACAGTCCCAAAACTGCCGTTTGTAGCTATTTTTTTCGCTTTGGAAATTAAGGGGGGGGGGGAGCACCGGGCGAAAACTGCTGGCAATAACTGGCAGCAACATCAGGAGAATGGCATAATGATTAAATGCGAGTGAGTGAAGCGAGCTTCAAAATTTTGACATCTTACAGTCCCAAAACTGCCGTTTGTAGCTATGTTTTTCGCTGTGGAGATTAAGGGGGAGCACCGGGCGAAAACTGCTGGCAATTTACTGGCAGCAACATCATGAGAATGGCATAATGATTAAATGCGAGTGTGCGAAGCGAGCGAGCTTGAAATTTTTGACATCTTACAGTCCCCAAAACTGCCATTTGTAGCTATATTTTTTCGCTTTGGAAATTAAAGGGGACGCACCGGGCACAACTGCTGTCAATCACTGGCAGCAACATCAGGAGAATGCCATAGCGATTAAATGCGAGCGAGCGGAGCAAGCGAGCCTTAAAATTTTGACATTTTGCAATCCCAGAAAATGTCGTTTGTAGCTGTATTTTTTCGCTTTGGAAATTAAGGGGAGGCACACCGGGCGAAAACTGCTGGCAATTACTGACAGCAACATCAGGAGAATGGCATAATGATTAAATGCGAGCGAGCGGAGCGAGCGAGCTTCAAAATTTCGACTTATTACAGTCCCAAAACTGCCGTTTGTAGCTTTATTTTTAGCTTTGGAAATTAAGGGGGAGCACCGGGCGAAAACTGCTGGCAATTTATGGCAGCAACATCATGAGAATGGCATAATGATTAAATGCGAGTGTGCGAAGCGAGCGAGCTTGAAAATTTTTGACATCTTACAGTCCCCAAAACTGCCATTTGTAGCTATATTTTTTGCTTTGGAGATTAGGGGGGGGGGCGCACCGGGCGCAACTGCTGTCAGTCACTGGTAGCAACATCAGGGGAATGGCTTAGCGCTTTATAATGCGAGCGAGCTTTAAAATTTTGACATTTTACACCCCAAAAACTGACGTTTTTAGCTATTAGCTATATTTTTGCGATTTGGTTTGTCCCACTTTTGTGGGGGAACCATCCCCCCCCCCCATCGACGCCTCTGCATATGAGGGAGCTTTTGTTAAGTGAAAGATATGCTGCACACTCTTTGACAAATTAGGGAAATATACGTCAATCTCAACAGTGTACTTATCGAAAGGGATCCAGTATAGCGGAGCTTTTGAATGTTTATGATTGCAATTCAACGATTTGTCCTCATCTCGGAAATTGCTTGGGGGATAAATGATTTGCCTGCCTAAACACTTTCGTAGGGGCGGGGCAAATGCCCTTTGCCCCCCCCCCCCCCACCCGAGATATTTTCGACGCCCCTGATCTTCAATGGGTATACCCATAGATGTATCTTGACTGAATTATCAGTCACTGTCGTTCCTCGTGAATGATTCAGGAAATGGAGGGGGTTCAAATATGGCAATATAGTTTTGTTATTGTTTGTTTGTTTGTTTTCGTACATATTTTGCAGATGGTCCCAAGTTACTCTCGTCTTAGCATGTTTACATGTAGGCCTACACTATTTGACGTTGTCAACGTCTGAGCCATACCTTACAGTGTATGTCCATGTCTGCGAGCGAGCGAAGCGAGCGAGCGCTTGAGAAAATTATGCATTCGATTTCCTACAAGATAGAATACTGTTCAGCTCTGTTACCTGTCTGAAGGCCGGCGTACAAACGTCATGCAATATGCCAAAATTGATACAATCACATTTCTGCTTCCTCCATTTTTTTTTCTTCAAAATTCAGGGGGGGATGATTGTACAGGCCATCCCCCCCTCCTCCATTTCAGGGGGGGATATATCCCCCCCCCCATCCCCCCCGGGATTTACGCCCATGCATTGGTCCAAGGATTATGATGGCTACCGTCCTTCATTACGTAATAATGAATTCAGTGATAGATTGATTGATGGATGGCTGAAAGGATGATGAACCAGGCGGTTGATGAGACCTAGCTGATAACAATAATAATAATAAAAAAAAAAGGATATCAGCAGGGCCGGCGGACCGGGTTTCATGACCTAACAAGCAAAACAGAAAAAACAAAAAACAAACAAACCAAGGTCCTTAGCTCATCTCTCCCCTTCCATTTGCGGGTTTCATGAACTAACAAGCAAAAAAAAAAAAAAAAAAAAAAAGGGGTCTTCAGTGGAAAAACATAACCTTACCGCGCTCACACTTCAAGATCTCTATATTTCAATGTAATGCCACTTACATACTTCCGGGTTAAAAAAAAAAAAAAAAAAAAAAAGTGTGCACAAAAAGTGTGGGGGCCCAAGCCCCCACGGCCCCCAAGCACGGTTCCACCGGCCATGATCATAGAGGATTTGACAGAAAGAATTTCAACTTGCGCTGAAAAGAATACAAAGATGTTTTTTTTTTTTTGTTTGTTTTTGTTTGTTTGTTTGTTTGTTTTTTTAATTTCACAGCGTAATGAATTCAAAAATCTACGACCGGTGTATATAAATGTGTTCTGAGCCAATAAAGTTCTCAGGAGGGGTAATTGAAACTCACTATGCCTATAGTGGGATAATTAAGAAAAAATGGTTCTGTGGGAACATTGAATTAAAAATACGGTGAAGTGCATTTACGATGATATCAAACATAAACTGACCAAGTTGAAAAAAAAAATACCAATCTTTGATTTTCAAAATCTTATACTTAGTAAACAATGGCTCTATGGGACGCCGATATACAGTATTTTGATGCAAATGTGTAAGTCAGCTGTGTCACAACACAATCTACCATAGAAAAATTATGCAATAAAGCCTAAAACGTCAAGAGATATCACTATTTTCCACAATAAACCATAACTGCATATTTTTATAGATGGTTAAATTTATGAACATTTTTATTATAACTATTCTTCATATTTTGCACATTTATAGTTTTGACTTAATATTGATTATACTGATACAAATTTTTACATTGGCTGTTTCTACCCCTAACTCACATTATTTAGAACTATTTTGAAGCAAAATGTTGGGATTTGTTTCACCTGCAAAAGGTAGATAATGCCTTGAATATATAGCCTGGGCTAATCTCATTCAAACATATGTGTTTTAAAATTCTACTAGGTGTTAAAAAAAAAACAACATTTCCCAATTTTGATGCTTAATAGCTCGAAAACTGTATATCAAATAAAACTGTCATTGATATGAGTAATACCTGAATAGTGTATATTTGGAGGTGGTTTGAATATGAAAACCTATAGATCAGTTTCATGAAATCTGTGATTAAGTTCAAAGTTAGGTTCCAGATTTTGGTCAAATTTTAACCCTCTGAAACAACGGCGTAAATCCGTATTGAGGAGTAGGGGATGATCGGCGATAATCACCATCACCACGATTGCAAGCCCATAACCGGACCGGTGCAGCCTTTTTATTTATTTATTTATCTATTTATTTATTTATTTATTTATTTATTTTTTTTTTGGGGGGGGGGGAGATTAAGCTTGGCGCCCCCCACACACACAACACACACACTTTACAGGGATCTAATGTCCCACTTTTTTGCATGAAATATAAAGTGGGAGGAACGTAGCAGCAAAAATATGAAGATTTTTGTTCTTGTTGTTGCTTTTTTTTTGGCTTGTCGGATGACTTTCGGCGGAAAATCAGACCTTAAAGCTCTTTTTTGTTTTTGAAATATCTGTGCGAGGGAGGGGTATCTCCCCTCCCACACGAGGAAGATTTTGCATTTTCAGACCTGAAATTCAGCGATCTGGTGCACACTTTTAGTGAAACTGGATTGTTTTCCTTAAAAAAGTAAGAAAATGAAATATTCATACATAATATAATCAACAAATTAATAAATATAATATAATTTGCGTGTTTTATCGACTTAAAACAGTCCCACATGATTAAGGTAGCAGTTGTGTGTATGTGCGCGCGCACATGATAATTGAGTATCCGTTCGTGCGTGTGTGTGCGTGTCAGTGTGTGTGTATGTGTGTGTTATTGTATATTATGGAAGAATGTGTTTATTATGTGATTTTGCTGTGCGTGGCGAGGGGTAAGCTGTTGCTGGCATTAAAGTTATATTGATTGCAATAATATCAGCCAACGGCGTAGCCAGGATTTCATCTTGGGGGGGGGGGGCGGTTAGTCTGCGAGGGAGCGAAGCGACCGAGCCCGAGCGAGCGGAGCGAGCGAGGGGGGGGGGGGGGGAGGGTGTGGGAGGGGGGTGTCCCCCCTCCCACGGTGAGAACTGTTTGCATTTTGATGTTGTAAATGGTGCAATTTGATGCATGTTTTTGCGCGTTTTATCGACGTGAAACAGTCCCACTTGTTTAAGGTAGCAGTTTATTTTGATGTAGATTATTATTGAACAATTTGCCTATAAAATGGTATAATTTAAATACACTTCTTGTATTGATTCTTTTCACTGAATATATCATGAACGCGACTGAACCCGAGCGGAGGGAGCGAGCGAGGGGGGAGGGGAGGGTGTGGGAGGGGGGTGTCCCCCCTTCCACGTGAGAACTTTTTGCATTATGATGTTGCAAATGGTGCAATTTGATGCATGTTTTTGCGTGTTTTAACGAGTTGAAACAGTCCCACTTGTTTAAGGTAGCAGTATATTTTGATGTAGATTATCATTGAACAATTTGCCTATAATATGGTATCATTTAAATACACTTCTTGTATGAATTCTTTTCACTGAATATCATGAACGCGACTGAACCCGAGCGAGCGGAGCGAGCGAAGGGGGAGGGGAGGGTGTGGGAGGGGGGTGTCCCCCCTCCCACGGTAAGAACTTTTTGCATTTTGATGTTGCAAATGGTGCAATTTGATGCATGTTTTTGCGCGTTTTATCGACGTGAAACAGTCCCACTTGTTTAAGGTAGCAGTTTATTTTGATGTAGATTATTATTGAACAATTTGCCTATAAAATGGTATAATTTAAATACACTTCTTGTATTGATTCTTTTCACTGAATATCATGAACGCGACTGAACCCGAGCGGAGGGAGCGAGCGAGGGGGGAGGGGAGGGTGTGGGAGGGGGGTGTCCCCCCTTCCACGTGAGAACTTTTTGCATTATGATGTTGCAAATGGTGCAATTTGATGCATGTTTTTGCGTGTTTTAACGAGTTGAAACAGTCCCACTTGTTTAAGGTAGCAGTATATTTTGATGTAGATTATCATTGAACAATTTGGCTATAATATGGTATGATTTAAATACACTTCTTGTATTAATTCTTTTCACTGAATATCATGAACGCGACTGAACCCGAGCGAGCGGAGCGAGCGAAGGGGGAGGGGAGTGTCTCCCCTCCCACGGTAAGAACTTTTTGCATTTTGATGTTGCAAATGGTGCAATTTGATGCATGTTTTTGCGCGTTTTATCGACGTGAAACAGTAACACTTGTTTAAGGTAGCAGTATATTTTGATGTAGATTATCATTTAACAATTTGCCTATAAAATGGTGTCATTTAGATAATCATCTTGTATTAATTCTTTTCACTGAATATCATGAACGCGACTGAACCCGAGCGAGCGGAGCAAGCGAAGGGGGAGGGGAGGGTGTGGGAGGGGGGTGTTCCCCCTCCCACGGTGAGAACTTTTTGCATTTTGATGTTGCAAATGGTACAATTTGATGCATGTTTTTGCGTGTTTTAACGAGTTGAAACAGTCCCACTTGTTTAAAGTTGCAGTATTTTTTAGGGATTATTGAACAATTTGCCTATAAAATGGTATCATTTAAATAATCTTCTTGTATTTATTCTTACGCTGAATATCATGAACGCTGTCTGTTCAGCAATCAAACAGAAAAAGCATGCACACAAGGGTGAGGGGCATATCCCCTCCCACACAAAGGTGATTTTGCGTTTTCAGACCTGAAATTCAGCGATCTTGTGCAAATTTTTGGTGCAATATTTTTCATCGAAGTGTTAAAATCACGGAATTTAGCGTTTATTCCGAATGTGCACCATCTGTGTGTATGTATAAAGTCTAGTGAGGTAGAGCTTAGGGGAAGAGGGATTCCCCTGTTTTTAGAATTGAAATAAAGCGATCTGGGTATAGCCACAGTCTACTTCTATGCATGGCGGAAGGGGGGGGGGGAGGGGAGGCTGGGGCGTGCGAGCAGGGAGAAGGCGTGGGCGAGTGTTATCTCCACCCTTCCCTTCCGATGGAGCTTTTGCCTTTTTAAGGTTGAAATTGAGATAGGCTCGTATACGCATATTTGATGGAATCAACATTTGGGAAATCACACACACACACACACACACAAAAAAAAAATGATGGGGAGGGGGACTGAGGGAGGAAAGGGTCGATTAAAAGGGGAAATTCCCCTTATACATGAGGGAACCTTCAGTTTTTGGAATATACCAGTGATAAGTCTTGTGCACTCAGAATTATTCATATTTTTTTTGGTAAATCTAAAAAGTGTACTAAGCTAGGGAAAGAGGCACAGAGGGGAAGGGTTTGGGAGGGGGATACCCCCTCCCAAGCACGAGAGATTTTGCATATTTTGAATTGAAATTCAGCGATTTGGTGCACACTTTGAGTGAAATATTAAAAAAAAATATCTTATTGATGAAAGGTTGCAAAGGAGACCGGCTTCATGTGCATGCATACAGTATACACGCATTTTTTTTCCGCCTCCCAAATCCCCGGTCCAAATCTTAGGGGGGGGGGGGGGGGGGGACCGCCCCCATCGCCCCCCCCCCCCGGCTACGCCAGTGATATCAGCAGCTTTGAGTTTGATGAGTTTGTTTGACGAATTTGTATTTGAATTCGGAGTGGTGCTTGCGTGCGGGCGGATGCTGCTTTTATGAATACGGTCAATTATGTCTTACGTATCAATATTGGGAAGTTGTTTCATCAGGAAGGAAGGTAGTATCGGTTCGGGTGTGTGTGTGTGTGTGTGTGTGTGTGTGTGTATGTGTGTATGTGGGTGTGGGGTGAGTTAGTTTTTGGTTAATCGGGGGTAGGTGGGATGGGGATTTGATTTGAAGGAGAATAATTATAAATGGTATGACAGATATTGGTAGAATTTAATATTCATGATAGAATCGATGTAGATTTGTTTCGGTTGGGATGGGAAGGGTTGGTTGGGGTTTTTATGAATTATTTCATTCTAGATTTGTATAATGTATTTGGTTGTTTGTTTGTTTTTTTGGTTTTTATGTATATGCCCTTGTAAGTGAGAAGGAGTTACATGATCCAATATATTCAAGGGATATAGGTTTGGTATATGTCAAAACTTTCCCGTGAAGAAATTGTTAGTAGGGTTGATTCATAATCGAGTTATCTACGTTGAAGTGAGATTATCTGCAGTATAGATTGACAAATGGATTTGTTTGTGTTTTGACTTGCATTTGTACCGTTTTTGTTCATGTTACACCCAGATTGGTTTGATTTATGAATGATTTAGAATGAAATCAATAAATACCAAGGAAAAACAAAAAAGTGTTGAGGTGGTTAATGGTAACTAAACTCCTATTAGCTCAAAAATCAATTCGGCATAACGGGCCTGATATTTGGAATTCACTCCCTCTCCACATAAAACAGTGCACATCTCTCTATTCCTTTAAGGCAAATACAAAGAAATATTTCTTGGCACAATATCATACGGTACAGTAATCATTAAACATGTACCTCTTATACTCAACAACAAGGCAATATTTGGTCCACCCCCTTTTCCTTTTCTTTTACTTTGCTGCTTGACCCTTCGCCCATATTATAACATATCCAATCATTTTCTTAGAAGTGCTGACCATCAACACTTTCGCGCTTCATCACCTGCACACGCACTCACAGGCACCACTCCTGTTTACCAAGTAATTGTATAAAACTGGATTTACACGCACTTTAACATGGCCCATCTGTATTAGTGTTCAAGTACTACAATAAAAAATGGTAATTTAACTCTGGCTGTCCGTCTGTTCAAGCACGGCTTATAACGGCGGCCCTCTGCATCATATGTATATATTATATATTGTACTGTGAATTAAGTCATTATTGGCCATATAAAACATTTTGTATGTTATTTAACGTTTCATTTGTCTTTACATACAAAATATGACTTACTATGTAATATGTCAATAATTTTCAGAATTGTATTTGTGTAATTGAACCTGCCTTTGTTATTTTTGTTATTCTGAAAGAAAATATGAAATGCAAAAAATAAAATCTTTTCAAACAAAAAACAAACTATAATTAGGGCCTACCGATGCTGCTGTAAAAGACAGCTTGCTGCGAATGCTGAGCATACGTAATTAATCCTTCGTCTTACATCAAGTCTCCATCTTTTACTCTATTTCCCCTCCTATGAATGATGAAAATAAAAAATACATACATTTCTACCTAACAACAAAAAGAACCACTTGCTATCAACCTTCGCAAAGTTAAATCCAAGTTATTGTTTAGGATTAGAATTGGTTCATTAGAAACGGTCCATTATGTCTTCCGTATCAACATTGGGAAGTCGTTTCATCAGGAACTAAGGTGGTATCGGTTCGAGTGTGTGTGTGTGTATGTGTGTGTGGGATGAGTTAGGTTTTGGTTAATCGGGGTTGGTAGGATGGGGATTTGATTTGAAGAAGGATAGTTATAAATGGTATGACAGATAATGGAAGGATTTCATACTTATGATAGATGTAGATTTGTTTCGGTTGGGAGGGGAAGGGTTGGTCGGGGTTTTTTATGAATTATTTCATTCTAGATTTGTATAATGTATTTTTTTTTTCAGTATATGCCCTTGTATGTGAGAAGGAGTTACATGATCAAATATATTCAAGGGATATAGGTTTGGTACATGTCAAACCTTTCTCGTGAAGATATTGTTAGTAGGGTGGATTTCTAATCGAGTTATCTATGTTGAAGTGAGATTATCTGTAGCGTAGATTGACAAATGGATTTGTTTAAGTTTAGAATTGCATTTGTACCGTTTTTGTTCATGTTACACCCAGATTGGTTTGATTTATAAATGATTTGAATGAAATAAATAAATATCAAATGGAAAAAGTGCTGAGGTGGTTAATGGTAATTATAATTAGGGCCTACCGATGCTGGTGTAAAAGACAGCTTGCTGCGAATGCTGAGCATACGTAATTAGTCCTTCTTCTGATATCAAGTCTCACTCTTTTACTCTATTGCCCCTCCTGTGAATGATGAAAATAGAAATTACATGCATGTCTACCTCACAACAAAAAGAACCACTTGCTAGCAACCTTCGTAAAGTCAAATCCAAGTTATTATTTAGGATTAGAATTGGTTCATTAGAAACGGTCCATTATATCTTACGTATCAACATTGGGAAGTCGTTTCATCAGGAACGAAGGTGGTATTAGTTCGGGTGTGTGTGTGTGTATGTGAGTGTGGGATGAGTTAGGTTTTGGTTAATCGGGGGTTGGTGGGATGGGATTTGATTTGAAGAAGGATAGTTATAAAGGGTATGACATAATAAATGATAGGATTTAATATTTATGGTAGATGCACATTTGTTTCGGTTGGGAGGGGAAGGGTTGGTCGCGTTTTTTATGAATTATTTCATTCTAGATTTGTATAATGTATTTATATGTATAAATATTTATAATGTATATAAGGAGTTACATGATCCAATATATTCAAGGGATATAGATTTGGGACATGTCAAAACTTGAATCAATGTTTTCAAAAAATCAATCTGTTCATAATTATCCTACAAGGCAATCGAACGAATTTCATTTACCATTTTTTAGGACCTTGCTGGCTCAGCAAACCTTCATCTACGAGGGGCCTAAGTATTGGAACTCACTTCCCTACGACATAATAACAGCACAAACTTTGAATTCTTTTAAAAACAAATTAAAATTTTTTCTGTTGAAATCTTATGATATACAACCAAATTAGGTTCGGTTTCATTCTCTCAATCAAGTCGTTTGTTTGTTTGTTTGTTTTTACAAGTATTAAGTTATCACACAGAAATCATCTTTTAAGGAAAGCAATCTGTCTAACATAAGTTTACCTCAGATATTTCTTTTATTGTACCAGTAACAGTGAGTCTATTCTCTTTCTCTTTTTTTATATCCGTTCCTATGCATGCATACCGGCATATGCACCCAATCAATCGTAATTTCAAACCAGGGAACGTTGTATTGTTTTGTTATTGCATTTTCATAATGAAGTACAGTATGCTTGTGTCCACGATGGCGCGTGTTGTACCATAGTCTCATTTCCCCCTTTTTTTGTTTTTGTTTTTCTTCTTCTTCTTTTTTCCCCCTTCCCAAGTTAATTTCATGTCAGTTGACATTGGTTTCTTTGACTTTGTGTACGTATTTTTAGAGGGTCCCATACCCTACAAGCTTTGCTTTTTAAGTGGGACCCTCCATTTCCCATTCTAATCTTTGTATTAGGTATATACCTTAGAAACGAAATTCTGTTGTTACTCGTGACCACTTGTACGTTTTCTTTGAAATTGTTATAAATTTGTTCTGTAAATGTATTGTATATATTTTTTCTGTATATTCAATGGAAATGGAAATAAAATGGAATTGAATTGAATTGAATTGAATTTCTCGTGAAGAAATAAAGTAGGGTGGATTCATAGTCGAGTTATCTATGTTGAAGTGAGATTATTTGTAGTATAGATTGACAAATGGGTTTGTTTGTGTTCAGAATTGCAATTGTACCGTTTTTTGTTCATGTTACACCCAGATTGGTTTGATTTATGAATGATTTGAATGAAATCAAGAAATATCAAGGGAAAAAAGTGTTGGGTGGTTAATGGTAATTATGATTAGAGCCTACCGATGCTGGTGTAAAAGACAGCTTGCTGCGAATGCTGAGCCACGTAATTAGTCCTTCGCCTTTTATCAAGTCTCCCTCTTTTAATCTATTGCCCTCATATGAATGATGAAAATAAAAATTACATACATGTCTACCTCACAACAAAAAGAACCACTTCCTAGCAACCTTTGTAAAGTTAAATCCGAGTTATTTTTAGGATTAGAATTGGTTCATTAGAAACGGTCAATTATGTCTAACGTATCAACATTGGGAAGTCGTTTCATCAGGAAGGAAGGTGTATCGATTCGCGTGTGTGTGTGTAAGTGTGTGTATGTGAGTGCGGGATGAGTTAGGATTTGGTTAATCGGGGGTTGGTGGGATGGGGATTTGATTTGAAGAAGGTTAGTTACAAAGTTCATGACATATGGTACGATTTGATATTTATGATAGATGTAAATTTGTTTCGGTTGGGAGGGGAAGGGTTGGTCGGGGATTTTTATGAATTTTTTCATTCTAGATAATGTATTTGGCTTTTTTTTTAAATGTATATGCCCTTGTAAGTGAGAAGGAGTTACATGATCCAATATATTCAAGGGATATAGGTTTGGTACATGTCAAAATTTTCTCGTGAAGAAATTGTTAGTAGGGTTGATTTATACTCGAGTTATCTATGTTGAAGTAAGATTATCTGTAATATAGATTGACAAATGGATTTGTTTGTGCTTTGAATGCATTTGTACCGTTTTTGTTCATGTTATGTCAAGATTGATTTGATTTATGAATGATTTGAATGAAATCAATTAATATCAACGGAAAAAGTGTTGAGGTGGTTAATGGTAATTATAATAATAGGGCCTACTGATGCTGGTGTAAAAGACAGCTTTCTGCGAATGCTGAGCATACGTAATTATTAGTCCTTTGTCTTGTTTCAAGTCTCCCTCTTTAAATGTATTTCCCCTCCTATGACTGATGAAAATAAATGTCTACCTCAAAACAAAAAGAACCACTTGATAGCAACCTTCGTAAAGTTAAATCCAAGTTATTGTTTAGGATTAGAATTTTCTTAGGGCTACGGGGTTAGGGTTAGGGGGTTAGGGTTAGGGTTGGGTTAGGGTTGGGGTTTAGGGTTAGGGTTCAGGGGTTAGGGTTAGGGTTAGGGTTAGTGTTAGGGTTAGGGCATTTGCCAAGTATGAAAAGTGCTAGTTAAGATCCCAAATTTTGTGTATAGGTAGTACACCTGCTAGTTAGTAAATTCCCAAAATTTTGGACCTTAACTCCTATAACTTTTTTTTTGGTGCCATTTTGAATTTTTTTTGAAAAAATTTTCAAAGTATTTTTTGAAAGAAAATTGTTTTTAAAAAAATGCTTAGAATTGTCTGAAACGTGTAAAAAACACATTTTGGGGGAACAATTTTCCATAAGTTTTGTACACAATTTTTTTTGTCGGAAAACCCTTAGGCTTGATACATATGTACAAAGCGTATGGGATTTTCAGACTTGGAATGTTAGGGCTGGGGTTAGGGTTATGGTTAGGGTTAGGGGGTTAGGGTTAGGGGGTTAGGGTTAGGGTTAGAGTTAGGGCATTTGCCAAGTATGAAAAGTGCTAATTAAGATCCCAAATTTTGTGTATAGTAGGGTTAGGGTTAGGGTGTTAGGGTTAGGGGGTTAGGGTTAGGGGGTTAGGGTTAGGGTGTTAGGGTTAGGGGGTTAGGGTTAGGGGTTAGGGGTTAGGGTTAGGGTTAGGGTTAGGGTTAGGGTTAGGGTTGGGGTTGGGTTAGGGTTGGGTTAGGGTTAGGGTTAGGGTTAGGGTTAGGGTTAGGGTTAGGGTTAGGGTTAGGGTTAGGGTTAGGGTTAGGGTTAGGGTTAGGGTTAGGGTTAGGGTTAGGGTTAGGGTTAGGGTTAGGGTTAGGGTTAGGGTTAGGGTTAGGGTTAGGGTTAGGGTTAGGGTTAGGTTAGGGTTAGGGTTAGGGTTAGGGTTAGGGTTAGGGTTAGGGTTAGGGTTAGGGTTAGGGTTAGGGTTAGGGTTAGGGTTAGGGTTAGGGTTAGGGTTAGGGTTAGGGTTAGGGTTAGGGTTAGGGTTAGGGTTAGGGTTAGGGTTAGGGTTAGGGTTAGGGTTAGGGTTAGGGTTAGGGTTAGGGTTAGGGTTAGGTGTTAGGGTTAGGGTTAGGGTTAGGGTTAGGGTTAGGGTTAGGGTTAGGGTTAGGGTTAGGGTTAGGGTTAGGTTAGGGTTAGGGTTAGGGTTAGGGTTAGGGTTAGGGTTAGGGTTAGGGTTAGGGTTAGGGTTAGGGTTAGGGTTAGGTTAGGGTTAGGGTTAGGGTTAGGGTTAGGGTTAGGGTTAGGGTTAGGGTTAGGGTTAGGGTTAGGGTTAGGGTTAGGGTTAGGGTTAGGGTTAGGGTTAGGGTTAGGGTTAGGGTTAGGGTTAGGGTTAGGGTTAGGGTTAGGGTTAGGGTTAGGGTTAGGGTTAGGGTTAGGGTTAGGGTTAGGGTTAGGGTTAGGGTTAGGGTTAGGGTTAGGGTTAGGGTTAGGGTTAGGGTTAGGGTTAGGGTTAGGGTTAGGGTTAGGGTTA